>NC_142807.1:31665487-31907987 GCF_049724085.1 Artemia sp. Qi Xiang Cuo
ACATTGAAGCATAGTCTATCTGCTGGAGAAACATTAGAAAAACAGATATTTACGCTAATCTTTAATTACAACACCCGTCAGGTAAAGGGTTAGTTTCTAGCAAACAGCCGGCATTACGCCAATGGGTAAAGCTTCGTCGCTTTGTTTGCTGAATTGTCAGTCAAATTCCATCAGAAATGCAATTATGAAAAGAAGAAAATATTCAGGAAAAAAACATATTTATTGCTCGTTAAAATTGGGAGTCGATGGTTAAATTGAAGAGGTATTTTTCTATGCTATATATTTAATGTTTTAGAGGGGTGGCCTATTCTCTTGTTCAAATATGAGTGCTCCCATTTTAAGCGGTCAACGTCAGCTATTGCACGTTACTTGTCCACAATAGGGTCGTTTTAAACACCTGCATTCTATATTGAATTTCCTGCCTAAGAAAATTGTTAATTTGCGTTAAATGGTTAAATAAATGTAGTATAAATACGCATTAATGAGGTTGTGAACCTTATTTTCTCCTATAAAAAATAAAGCTAGGTAAACATTGGGACGTTTTTGAGTTTAATAATGAATTATTGTGTGAGAGCTCCAACCCCCTTAATAAGGCCCGATGTAACCCTATGCCACAGACTAAACGTTTGCTGATTGTATGGGTTTATCTCTAGCCTATTATATTTATTATGTTTATTTCTCGTAAGAAGTTGACTGTAATAAACAAAGTAGCCTACCCCTCCCCATAAATTGCTAAAATTCTAGTTTACCCATGTTTTTTTCTATCTTGATAAGGGGTTAGGTTGGGAAAATGAGACTTTCAGGGATATGTCTAGTAACTAAAGTATGTCCTGGGAGGGTATTTTGAAGCATGTACCATGCCTGTTTTATCATCCTTAAATTATTTTATCATCCAAAAAAGTGCGAATCTTACGTCCAAGCGATACTCTATATTCTCAATTGATTGCCGTTAATATTGCACCAATTTTAATTTCTGGCCTGGAAACGAGGCACTTTTAGCCTCAATAAAATTCTGGCTGCGGAATGATGGCAGTTTCTTTAAAACAACATTTGTAAACTTTTTCTTTCCTATTCTTTGAAAAACATTTTTCATAATTTTCCCCTTTTCTTTCCTTTTCTTTCCCTTTTCTTTCCTTTTCTTTGACAACAGTCTATGTACGGGTCCCATGAAAATCTAGCGGGAGGAATTTCTCATGTGGGGGTGAGTTCTAATAGTATAGCTTCCCCCAATTTTGATTTAGACGCTTTCGTGAGGGATCTCGGCTTCGATCAGATTTTTTAGACCATTTTTTAGATCAACAACCACATAGCAAAGTCGAGACGGTACTGAAAGAAACATTTTCCAACCCTCAGAGTGACAGTGATGAAGGTAAGGGAGGACAAAGTGGTGCAGGATCAACCCCTATTTTGCTAGTATTGCAGATAGCCGACCCCGCCTTGCGTATTGTTTATGTCCTTAGAGCTGAGTTCGAAGACCCCTTCAATTCTCTTACAAGTGGTAGTTTTCATACGGATCCAGTTGACATAGTCCACTCCTATGGGGGAAAGATTTGGGCCCTTCTTGAAAAACAAGTTAGGGAGGCGGGAGCTAGGGATAGCAAAAAAGCATCCATCGTTCAAAAAACATTTTTTTAAAACTGAAAAGTCAGGTGAATTGTACTTGCACTACCTGCAAACTGAAATGCAGGCATCTGGACTTCCCCATTTTTGAGGGTTTTTCTTTTAGGACGTGGTGGGAACTATTTTAATAGGGTGAAAAATAACAATTAGATGGGAAGCGGTTTAGTCGTTTTGTTTGTCCAACTAGTTAGATATAAATGTTACAAAATTAAAAAAATGATTTGTTTAAGAGACGGGAGGGTGAAGGGTAATTTTATGCAATATAAGCTGATTTAAAGGTTTTTAGAGGTTTAAAACGCTTTCGGTACAGTACAAGCTTAAAGTGGTGCAAGTATGCGGTCGCCGTGTCAGGACATAAACCCACTCTCAACGATGCCACTAATACAAATTTGGATTTTTTGGCAGTTAACGGGGGTGGAGAAGGGGCAGAGTTGTCAAAAGTTTATTATAACTGTTTAAATGGGCAATATCCTGTAAGACTTAAGGGGATAGACATTTTTAAGAGAGCAAACGAGCATTTAAAGATTGGTGTTACAGTGCTGCAACATGAAACAGTATGAATAGGGGCAACTTAAAGATAAAACGGGGGTAATATATTAAGTGAGGACTCCATCCATTGAATCGGTGAAACATTGGGTATGGCTTCTTCACGAGCCAGCCACAGATCCCTATTCACTTAGACATTTTTCTTATTCCCAATATTAGTCAGGTTTTAAGTGAGGGTAAAAAACTTAATGGTACTTGCAATTCTCCAATGTGATTGTCCAATGTGTGTTTCAAGAAATCTTTCAAGTTAAAACCTCAAGAGTTCAAATTAAAACATCGCTTGAGGCACTGTAATCGTCATTGGTACCAGTTCATTGAGATGATTTTGGGTGAAAATGCCATCTTGCGATTCAAGCATTTACAGAATTCACTCTTACAGAGCGACAAGGTAGCGTTGGACATAGAAACCAAACTCATGGACGCTTAAGATTCATCAAACTTGGATCAAGTTAAATTACATGAAGCCTTTGCAATATCTTATGCCCATTCGCCAAGAGACTCGATTAATACCATATATTCGGTATATTTATTTGAGAAATTGAGTAGGGAAGATTTTGTAGGAGCAGCAATAGTTGCACTTATTAAAATTGCCAATAAATAAATTTTACGGCTGCGCAATGTAAACTATCCAATGAATCTAAAACCAGAGAACGAGTTGGCAATTGAAAATTAAGAAATGTGATGGGTTTGTATGGGTAAAGTTGTTATTGGTAGAGGGACAGGCCAGTCAGGGACCCTGATCATTTAACTAATACTATTTTATCAGCGGGAAGTAACATACATGGACTGGCACATAAACCTTGTAATTTCAATGTTAAGCAACAATACTTTCTACCGGATTACATGCACAATTCCAACTATGATTTGAAATTCATATTACCAGCGTTGGCACGTTTGTAGAAAGGTGAAGTTTTAGATGGCGCATGGGTCTTTTTCATATAATATCATACCAAAATCATCTGAGAAGTTGCTGCTCTTAAAATTCAAATAAATAATGGTTGAAAATAATAATACCTACTTGAATCAAATCTGATTTTTAGATTCCTATAGTTTTTTCTTTAAATCGTTAGGTCCATTAATTTGAACACATAAAAGGGACGATTTTTATAGCTTCCTCCGCCTTAAACAGCACTTTGCAGATGAAATGTATGATTTATTGACGAGTAAGGGCATACATCCCAACGAGTACTACAGTTGTGCCTCGGGGATACTTGAGAAAAAATTGTCACCCATCGAAGGTTTTTATGGTTTACTTCACGATCGTCAATGCCTCGCTGCTGACTATGAATCTGCTAGAAAATCTTGGGGCAAAGGAAGGTGTAAAAATTGCGAGGACTACTGTAAAATGTACCTTTAACTGATGCATTGACGTTGCGGGATATTGTCTATAAAAACACGGATATAATTTAGAGGAATTTGGGTTGGATTTAGGGTATTATTTTTCAACTCCTCATATGGTGACGTATTTAATTCTTAAAATCAGTCAAAAACAAATAGGCCGGATTACCGATGTGGATCGGCACTTATTTGCAGAGAGGTCCATGAGGGGAGGGTATGTTTTTCATGGGGCTCCTGTCCTGGAAACCAATCCGACTGGAGGATAATCGACCGTTGAAAATCTGAATGCGTTTTTTACGGATATGAACTCCTTTTATCCGTCGGCAATGTGTCACTACTATTTACTGTGTGTGAATTACGAATAGCTGGACAATCCTTGTGATTCAAGTTTTCCCGACATTGCCACTGTTTAGGAGAATGGACCACAAGGATGGTTTTGAAATTGATATTGAAATACCAGAGGAACTTCATGCTCGGTAAAGGATTCTGTTTTCTCCTGCATAAACAGAACTGTGCTTAGGGAGTCACTAAGTCCCTATAATATTTTTTAATAGCTGAAAGTGGTTTGATAGCGACTAACACCCCTCTCATGCCCATCATTTTCCCAAACACATCGAATTAAAATTTTGAGATATCCATTTTGTTCAACGTAGTTAAAAATTCTGAAAATTTTTTCTTTTAGGATTATAATCCCCTCAGAGCCCTCAGTACAAGAGTTGTAAGGTATGTTCTGGGGTATATAAAGTTTTTATTGAAAGCGTTGTCGTAGAAACTTCAAAAGGGGTCATTCAATTGGAAATTGAAAGGGCTATTTCCTTTTTTAATAGTTGAAAGTAATTGGATAGCGACTAACGCCCCTCTCACGCCCATCATTTTCCACAACACATCCAATCAAAGTTTTGAGATATCCATTTTGTTCAACGTAGTTGAACGTTCTGGAAATTAGGTATTTTAGGAAGATAACCCCCTCAAAGCCCTCAGTGCAAGGGTTGTAAGTTATGCCCTGGGAGCATATAAGGTATATATAGAAAGTTGTTGTGTAAATCATAGGCAGCGCGATTGCGCTGCCTTAGTAAAGAACGGGGACATTCGAGAACAAGACAAGAAACGAGGACTAAGTAAAGAGGATGAAACTCCCCCACAACCCTCAGGGCAAGGGTTTTAAGTTATGCCCTGGGGGCATATAACAACCGTGTTGGTACAATGTATCATTTATTAATTTTTTCCTTTAAGAGCAGGGCACTTCGTATCGAAGAAGTTGTCGTAGAAACTTCGAAAAGCGCTCATTCAATTTGAAATTGGAGTGGCTTTTGCTATTTTTAATATTCGAAAGTGATTGGAAGGCGACTAACTCCCCTTCCACGCCCAACATTTCCCGAAACACATCCAATCAAAATTTTGAGATAGCCATTTTTTTAGCGTAGTTGACTTCCAGATAGAAATTATGTTCTTGAGGACAGTCCCCTACAGCCCTTAGGGCAAGGTTTTACGTTATGCCTTGGGACATATAAGGTTTTTTATAGAAAGCGTTGTCGTAGAAACTTTAGAAAAGGCTCATTTGACTGGAAATTCAAAGGGCTAGTGCCCTTTTTAATAGTTGAAAGTGATTAGAGGGCAACTAACCCGCCTCTCACGCCCACCTTTTCATCAAATACATCTAATCAAAACTTTGAGATACCAGTTTTATTCTACGCTGTTTTAAGTTCTGGAAATTAGTTCTTTGAGGATAACAGCCCCCCTAGCCCTCAGGGCAAGGGTTGTAAATTATGGCCTGGGGCGTATAAGGTTTTTATTGAAAGCGTAAAAACTTCAAAAGGGCTCATTCAATTGGAAATTGAAAGGGCTAGTGCCTTTCTTAATAGTTGAAAGTAATTGGAGAGCGACTAACGCCCCTCTCACGTCCACAATTTTCCCAAACACATTCAATAAAGATTTTGAGATAGCCATTTTGTTCCACGCAGTTCAAAGTTCAGGAATTATACGTTTGAGCAGGATACTCCCCCCATAGTCTTCAGGGCAAGGCTTATAATGTATGCCCTGGGGGCATTTTTTCGTATTGAAATACGAAAACTTGAAAAAAGGCTAATTCGATTTGAAATTCAAAGGGCTAGTACCCTTTTTAATGGACGAAAGTGATTAGTGATATTTTTTGTTGTTGTTGTTGTTTAGACCAGAGCACTTCGTATTGAAGGAGTTGTCGTGGGAACTTCGAAAAGGGCTCATTCGATTGAAAATAGAAAGGGCTGATGTCCTTTTTAATAGTCGAAAGTGATTGGAGCATAACTAATTCCCCTTCCACTCCCACCCTCCCACGCCCCTTCTCTCATTTGCCCATTATGTTTAAAAACTAAATTTTTCCTTAAGATTAAATCAAAATACACTGTAATAATGCTAATTCCCAATAAGGCATCTCAGCAGTATCCCAAGAACGACTGAGGGTATTATGTTCAAACTTTCGGGGCTACTTCTGCTCTTAGAATTTAACCAAATCAAAAGAGCGTAAGTGTATCCAATCTATCAAAGAAAGTAAACGGGTTTTTTTGCGAATTGTTTCAAGTTTTCCATTTCAGGTCAACTAGAGGAGGTATGAAACTAAATTAAACAGTACTATTTGTTTCCAGATTTTCAAAAGGGTGTATGTTGTTAAAATTGCTGGAAATTTTTTTACAGCATACAAATAGCAGGCCAAGCCTTAAAGTCTTAAGAAAAGAAAAGATTTAAAGTATTATTTTCTTTTTCCCTGAAAATACTATGTCAAAATAAAACGAACAGAAGTTAATTAAAAAACTTTTTCCACAAAATAAGTTTTTCAAAGAAAAGTAAAGAACTCGATTAAACACAAAATGAGCAAAAATAAAATCAAATTATCTATCAAGCGTGAAACTACCATAAATCAGCATCGATAAATAAATGAAACCTGAAACGAACAGAAATTACAATAAATAACTGAGTCAAACTCGAAACGAGCAGAAATTAACATAAGTTGGGCGCAAAACCGCTATAACTTCCCAAGGCCAGACAAAAATTTGCACTTTACTGGAAAAATACAAATGAATGTACATTAACAGTTAAATATACATATACTGATATATAGTAATCAAAATGTTAATATTATTTGATTTATTAAAATTAAAAAAGTAAAAACATTTATATTTTTTCAGCAAAGTACAAATTTTGTACTGGCCTTGGGAAGGCATAGGGGTTTTGCGCCCAACTTATGTTAATTTCTGCTCGTTTTGAGTTGATTATTTGACTCGGTTATTAATTGTAATTTCTGTTCGTTTTGGGTTTCATTTATTTATCGATGCTGATTTGTGGTAGTTTCACGCTTGGTAGACTACTTGACTTTATTTTTGCTTATTTTTTGTTTAATGGAGTTCTTTACTTTTCTTTGAAAAACTTATTTTGTGGAAAAAGTTTTTAAATTAATCATCCTAAAAGACCTAATTTCCAGAACTTTCAACTACGTTGAACAAAATAGATATCTCAAAATTTTGACTGGATGTGTTTTGGAAAATGATGGGCGTGAGATGGGCGTTAGTCGCTATTCAATCAGTTTCAACTATTAAAAAAGGCACTAGCCCTTTCAATTTCCAATTGAATGAGCCCGTTATATTCCCCACGGCATAACTTACAACCCTTGCCCTGAGGGCTGTGGGGGGAGGTGTTTTCATCCTTAAAGACCTAATTTTCAAAACTTTCAACTACGTTGAATAAAATCGCATTCTAAAAACTTTGATTGGATGTGTTTGGGGAAAAGGTGGGCGTGAGAGGGGGTTTAGTTGCCCTCACATCCCTTTCGACTATTAAAAAGGGTACTATCTCTTTGAATTTCAAATAGAATGAGCCCTTTTTCAAGTTTCTACGACAAAGATTTCAATAAAAACCTTATATGCCCCCAGGGCATAACTTATAACCCTTGCCCTGAAGGTTTTGGGGATGTGTCCTCCTTAAAAATATGCTTTTTATCTGGAAATCAACTACGCTGAACAAAATGGCTATCTCAAGTTTCTACGGCAATGCTTTCTATAAAAAAACCTTATATGCCCACAGGGCATAAGTTAAAACCCTTGCCCTGAGGGTTGTAGGGGAGTGTCCTCCTCAAAAACATATTTTGTATCTGGAAATCAACTACGCTGAAAGAAATGGCTATCTCACAATTTTCATTGGATGTGTTTGGGGGAATGATGGGCGTGGGGGGGGGCGCGCTAGTTGCCCTCCAATCACTTTCGACTATTAATAAGGGTACTTGCCCTTCAAATTTTCAGTCGAATGAGCCCCTTTTGAAGTTTTTATGACGACCCCTTCCATATGAAGTGCCCAGCTCTTAAGGAAAAAATAATAAATAGTACATTGTGCCAACATCGTTCTTATATACCCTCAGGTCATAAGTTAAAACAGTTGCCCCAAGGGTTGTGGGGGAGTGTACTCCTCAAAAACATATTTTCTATCTGGAAATCAACTATGCTGAACAAAATGGATATCTCAAAATTTTGATTGGATGTGTTTGGGGAAATTATGGGCGTGGGGGGGGGGGGGGTAATTTGCTCTCCAATCAGTTTCGATTATCAAAAAGGGCACTATCCGTTTGAATTTCCGATCGAATGAGCCTTTTTTCTACGACACCATCTTCTATAAAAACCTTTTTAAGTTATGCCCCCAGGGCATAACTTAAATCCATTGCCCTGAGGGTTGTGTGGGAGTTTCCTCCTCAAAAACATATTTTCTATTTGGAAATTAACTACGCTGAACAAAATGGCTATCTCAAAATTTTAATTGGATGTGTTTGGGGGAATGATGGGCGTGGGGGCTAGTTGCCCTCCAATCACTTTCGACTATTAAAAAGGGTACTAACCCTTCGAATTTCTAATCGAATGATTCTGTTTTGAAGTTTCTAAGACAACGCCTTGTATAAAAACCTTATATAGCCCCAGGACATAACTTAAAACCCTTGACCTGAGGATTGTGGGGGAGTGTCCTCCTTAAAAACATATTTTCTATCTGGAAATCAACTACGCTGAACAAAATGGCTATCTCAAAATTTTTATTGGAGGTGTTTGGGGGAATGATGGGCATGGGGGGGGGGCTAGTTGCCCTCCAATCACTTTCGACTATGAAAAAGGGCACTCGAACTCTCAATTTCCAATCGAATGAGCCCCCTTTGAAGTTTCTACGACGACCCTTTTCATATGAAGTGACCTACTCTAAAGGAAAAAAAAATAATACATAGTACATTGTTCCAACATCGTTGTTATATGCCCTCATGGCATAACTTAAAACCCGTCCCCGAGGGTTTTGGGGGTTTATCCTCCTCAAAAACATATTTTCTATCTGGAAAATCGACCACGCTGAAACAAAATGGCTATCTCAAAATTTTGATTGGATGTGTTCGGGGGAATGATGGGCGTGAGGGGGGCTAGTTGCCCTCCAATCACTTTCGACTATTAAAAATGGAACTAGCCACTCCAATTTCCAATCAAATGAGCCCTTTTCGAAGTTTCTACAACAATTCCTTCGATACAAAGTGCCCGGCTGAAGAAATAAACACATTGTGACAACGTCGTTCTTTACTTATGCAGCGCTGCTGCCTATGAAAGTAAATGTTCCACTCTACAAGTTATGCTTTGATAAATTCTATAGGACCCTGTATTAATTGACAATGCAATCCCTAGAGCAAGATTAACAATTTTTTGAAACTGGTATAGCGATGAAATCTTCGCAAAAACTCCAGGCATAATTGTATGGAATTTGTCTGGTACTCAAGATATGAATCTTGTCCTAACGGGCACAGTACGTTTAGAGTGTACTTGTGGCGAGCCATTGACGGAGAGTATAAGCATTAATCTCGCTGAATTAATTGGAAACGTATTTGGTAATTACCCCTGATGGCAGTGTTCTATTAGACATGGCAGCATGAACACAAATCAATTAATCAATGTATTCAATTTACATCCCTACATGTCCAAATACAAATCATATAGCATACCCTTGGATTTTCTCGACTATATTCAAAATGCTAACAATACCCTTAGCATTGTTAATAGTAGTCCATCAACTGTAAAGACGGGGCATTGGACGTGCATCTTCAAACAACAAAGAATATTGAATTCGTCAAGGCTCTTTGCCCATGTTATGTTTTCTAAATGCCTCACATCAAAACCTTTCTTGAGCAAAGTGGAAAATCCATTATTTAAAATCGCATGCTAGTACTAGATTTATCAACCAAAACCTGTGGTTTTCATGCTCTATTACATTTTTTTTCGTAGTCGTGGATATACTTACATTTCATTTCTCAGCATTTATCTCGACAATCCTCGATTGAATGACTCGATTGAATGAAGATGCACGTCTAGTTGAAAATATCCTTTTCTACTGTATAATATAAATTTCATTGCCCTAAGTGTGAAATGCTTTAAAAGTGTCTGTGAATTTGTTTATTAATAAAATTTGTATGTACAAAAAAGCCTTCATTCCTTTGATTTCTTCTTCCACGTATAGCTAACCATCGACAACGATAAGTGGCGGCAGTTCACCAGGATTAAACTTGTACTCCTCTTGGCATGCAGAGTCAGGGTCAAATTTTTTACAATATAATATAGCTTCATTTTTATTATATCTACTTATAAAGTAAATAATACTATTTTTATTCATATTATAAAATTCACGAGTTTGAATTTGCTAATTTGAAGCAATATCACACGCGATATTCTCATATGAAGAATCACTTTCTGTAACAGCCAAAAACAAGTAAGTAGGTTTATAATCATAGTAGCCAGTATCTTCACAGTGATGTCGTAAAAATCAGGCTCTCTTATTATTCCCGAAATGAAGCTCACTCCTTTTTTATATATTGATTCAGGTTATCGTGTTCAATATATTTCACTAATGCATTTAAATCGTCTCGTAATCTATTTATGTGCATTGTTTTCACCTTTACTGTAAAACATGACTGTTCTTCTTACTTGAAATTGCTCAATGATATTACATATCGTACAAACAACTCTCACCATTCTAGGGTTAGCCGACAACCCCTTATAATTTCTACTGCTACGATAATCACTCTAGGTTTATTTTGCCATTGCTAGTGCATTCAATATCGAATAGAGTAAAAACATCCATTAGTAAACAAAATGCCAAGAACAATATCCTCAATGTTGACACACTGAACTATCTCTCAGTACTGTGGTGAGTGAACCGTAAGATCTAACATGTCACGTGTCGTTGACCTTCAAAACCTTTTTTTTGCTGGATTATAAAGGTCCCAAGGAACCAAAACAAGCTACGCAAGATTACGTCATCTTCACATGTAAACATTGGACTAGGATCAATTTTTTACAAGTGGGGATTCCCCGTGGACCCTGAACACTAACAAGTCCAATTACGCAACAACCAAAGAAATCCTGAAGAAAGCATTTGCATAAGTAAACAAAGATTCCCCGATTAGGTAAGAAACAGGGGTAATATACCATACAAGTCTATTATAGTATTTTGTAAAAACCCAGGTTTGCGTAATAACGTCTTGAGGGGCTAGTTGCTCTAATAGTCACTATATCGTCATCCTCCGATTATATTTGACCCTTAACAGGGCACTAGATATTTTAACTATCTGTTGATTAAGCCCCCTCCAAAGCTTCTATGACGTAACCTACCATATGGAATGCCTCGGGGGGGAGGGGGGGGGAGGGATGAATAAATAACACATTGAAGGCCAAAAGCAGCCATACTTTAGGCAACAACAAAAACGATAATTGTTAATATTGAATAAGCTTCAAGCTAAGTACTGTCACTTCGACAGTGATATCATTGAAAAAAACTGTGGGTCTAGTGAACGATTTAAATGAATTTTACTTTTAGGAGTAATAAAAGAGAAAGTTTTACACCGCCATTATCTCCAAGAGGATCAAGAGAGTCTTCTCTTAGTTATGGCTCATCTTGCGGAAAAGGTAAGTCTTGAAGCATTTTATTGCTTGAGATCTAATTTATTTTAGAGTTACTTTGTAGATTAAATGGTTACTCTATAAGAGGGAGCCTGTTCATTCTGAACTATACTAAAGACTTTCCATTATTCGTAGATTTCTGAAAATTGAATGAAGACAGCCGATAAGATTTTAATAAAGTTAGCATACTTTTTTCTTGCATATATTTTACAACATCCTTAACAAAGATATATTTTTAGTTTTGATATTAGTCATAACCTACTGTGCCAATATATGCTAATTACAAGCTAATGGCGGCTATACTCAAGGTTGCAATCACTCAGAAACTTATCACCAAATAAATTTTTCTCCCTTAGAAGGTTTTTAGGAAATTCCCTCAAATCAAGCTATTTTTACATATTCTTCTTCAAAAATAGTTGCACATGACTCGTCACGATCAATGCTTTTTATTTCTTTGGAACTTGTTTATTCCAAAGTCGAGTGTCTAAAAATTAAAATAATTTGGTTTTAAGGCATCCTTGTTGAACTGTCTGCATCACACCTCTGTGGCATCTCACCTCAAGGGTTTTTGGTGACGTTTGTCTTTTACTGTGAACTTACTTCTGCTTTTGTAACCTTTTTTTAATTGAAATGTAATGTAAATTTTTTTTTTTACTAGTGCAACTATTGCTACTGCTGAAAATAAGGGTATTAAGCTGAAACCTACAACAAACGTTTAGAGTGATGTAGAACTAAATCAAAACACACTATGAGAATGTAGCCTATATTACTGTAAAAATGTTACAGCAATATGTTACATACGATATTACATACTTTCAGTTGCGTAGGATTTGAAAATGGCATCTTAGCAAACCAAAAAATTCACCCTTTGATTTGCAATTCTCAAAGCTTAGTAGGCTACAAGAAAATTACAACCCCAAGCCTTGAAAAGAAGGTAAATCCCCTTTTGTTGCTTGAGCAGCACCAATATATCCTATTTTTCTCCTTTTTTTTCTTCTTCTCTACCGGGGCACCTGGAAATCATAATTAGCTGTTTGTTAGCGAGTTTATAGGAGGTGGAGTCAAGTATCACTAGTAACTTAATCTTATTGGCGTTTAAATGGAAATGGTGGATTTTATGTAAAATCTTCTCCATTAATCAGATCTCGTAATTTTTTTAGGTTTAGTTTTTTAAACGAAGATAAATTGCGAAGGTAATTTTCAAACTCTATGTGTCAATTTTTCTCTCCCATTGGATTTCCTGGAAGGTTTTATTTAATGAGAGGTATCTGCCGAAATGTTGCCGAAAATTATTCAGATTTTCTAGATATTTTTTTTCAAACAACGGCCAATGTATAAGTTAATAATTTTAAGTTTATTTATCAAATTCTTTTGAATTAAAAATACGGTCAATATTTCAAATGTGATGAATGTTTCCAGGAGGGAATTTTCCTTGGAGGAGAATTTCCGAGGAGGTGAGGAGAATTTTCCAATTTAAATTTGTCCGCTGAGTTTTTTCATTGGACAAAGCCTTTCTTATATTTTTATTTTAAAAAATGGAAAACAACCCAAAGCGCACTTTTTGGGTGCCATATGTAACTTTATGATTGCTTTATTAAATCAAATTTATAAGAAGCGACTTATATAAAAAGTACTTCATGAACGAGTCCATAATTAGTACAACATGATAGGATGTATGAATTAGCTTTCAAAGGTGCCCTTAAACAGCTAACTTTGATTTCCCGGTGCCCCGGTAGAGACGAAGAAAAAAAAGGAGAAAAATAGGATATATTGGTGCTGCTGACGCAACAAAAGGGTATTTACCTTCTCTTCAAGGCTTGGGGTTGTAATTTTCTTGTAGCCTACTAGGCTTTGAGAATTGCAATTCAAAGGGTGAACTTTTTGGTTTTCTACGATGCCATTTTCAAATCCTATGCAACTGAAAGTATGTAATGTCGTATGTAACATATTGCTGTAACATTTTTATAGTAATATCGGCTCCATTCTCATAGTGTGTTTTGATTTAGTTCTACATCACTCTAAACGTTTGTCGTAGGTTTCAGCTTTATACCCTTATTTTTAGCAGTAGCAATAGTTGCGCTAGTAATAGTCGTATTTATAGCAAAAAGCCCACATCACCTTTCTGTTATTTTTTAACATCCCCTAGTTTTAAAATAAAATTTCAGTTTTATACCACAAACAGTTCTTGGGACAATGCTGATACGTCCTTTTGACATGTTACGTACTCATTGTCCACTATGCTGAACAAAAAGGCTATCTCAAAATTTTGATTCGATGCATAGGATGTGTTGAATGTGCATAGGAGTTATAGAGGATATAATGGGCTTGGAAGAAGAGCTAGCTGCCATCCAATCACTTTTAAATCTTAAAAAGTGATTTAGAGCTTCCAATTTCCAATCAATGAACTCCATCCGAAATTTCTCTCGCAACTCATTGTATGTGAAGTGTCTTGGGTAAAAGAAAACATTGTGGCCATATCGCTCTTTATTTAGGCTGCATTAGTTCAACATTCTTTAAAAGTTTAACCCTGATGCCCTTATCTTCTCTTGGGATATTCTAGACACGTATTTTGACAACCTAGATAGTAGAGATGACCCTATTGATCGTGTCAGGGCTCCTTATATGGGCATAGAACCACGTGGTTTATGGTTTTTGTCAGTGAGAATGAAAAAACAGGAACTTTGTCACATTTATGTCTGTTTGTTGTCAGTGAGAATGAAAAAACAGGAACTTTGTCACTTTAATGGATTATTGACTCTAATGGGAGCAGGTCAATGACACTTCCTTCTTGTTGTTGCTCTCAGCAAATGTTATGATCCAGAAATAGTACTTGTTGTTGTTGCTCGAGCCAAATGTTATGAGTTTCCAGGAAACCGTTAGATCCCGTGTTTCCTTCTCAGCCAATCAGAGGGCTTGCTTACATAACAATTCGACCTTGAGATTTCGTATATAACGGGCATGCAATGTGATTCAATTATCAGAAAGTATTTTGGCACAATGGATAAATTTGATGAATTAGAAGCCATGGCAACTTCAATTTACCATGTAAGCTCCGTTTTTAATTTTCAAAATAAAATTATTTTCCTTGGTCACCCTCCAGTATATTTAGGTAAGTACCCCCCCCCCCACTCTAATACAAACATCACTTTGCAATCTTTATACTCGATGGAAAACGTAAAATATATTCTTTTACCCTCGAAACCTACCCCCCCCCCAATTGTTTTACAACCAAATTCTCGCAAAAAGAAATAATTCTCATTTCGTTAAATTCCTTCCTTCTATATTTCCAGCTAAAGCGACCACTGACTTCTCTAAATTTTTAATGAAAATGCCGTTCTGTTTTGACACAAGACTCCAGTGCGTGGTTAAAATTAGCAGTCACCCCTTTCCATCTGTGTTTACGAACGCGGCAGCCAAAGTCAAAAGAAACTGTTTCTCCGTCAAAATTAAAACACTTTGAGGCAACTGTAATAATTAGGCGTAGACGCAATGCGCTATTTTGGAGAAGTGAAACAGATTATTTTCAAGCTTTCTTTCGATAAAGTTTCTTTTATATTCCCGGGAGGAGAGCGTGAATCCAGGATTTTTGCTGGGGAGGGGGTTAGCAACTTTTAATAGTGACAAAATAGAAATGAAAGATTGTTTTTACTTCAGTGTCTAACCATTTCTTTTCGAAATTTAGCGATTTTAGCTATATCAATTTTCCTAAATTTAGGGGGGGGAGCATGAATCCGTGATTGTTTTTGAGGAGGGGGTTAGCACTTTTAATAGTGACAAAACAGAAATGAAAAGATAATTGTTTCTTACTTCAGTGTCTAACCATTTCTCTTCGAAATTTAGCGATTTTAGCTATAGCAATTTTCCTAAATTTAGGGGAGGGAGCATGAATCCGTGACTTTTGCTGGGGAATGGGTTAACACTTTTAATGGTGACAAAATAGAAATGAAAGATTGTTTTTATCATAATTGTTTTCTACTTCGTTGTGTGAACCATTTCTCTTTGACATTTTAGCGATTTTAACTATAGCATTTGAATAAAAGGTAGTAAGATATATTCGTTATTGATCTGGCATGCGCTAGAATAAAAAACTGAACGTTCGTACAATAATGCTTTGAGTTATTTCTGAGAAAAGATGAATTTATTATAATCAAACTATGATTTTCAGAGTTTAGGTTGCTTTCGACAAAGATTTCTCTTTACATACGGCAAATTTCCACATGGTGACTGATCCATGGCCCTTCTAAATATGATAGAAGCTACTACACCCTGCTTCAATCTCTTTCTACGTATTCAAACTGAATGTTCGTATAACAATGCTTTGAGTTATTCCTCAGAAAATTGACCCCTCCAAATATTTACTCCGAGGAGCGGGTGCTGAAATGTAAAACGTTACTTATTTGCCAATCATTTTCACAGTTTTCAAGTTGGGATCTTTGAACACACTCCTTCCTTCTCAGTTTATTCTATGAAAGTGAGCTGTATTTGTTAGAGTTTCAGAAACATTACATATTTATTTAATTTAAACACTTTTTTTTCAGATATAATAATGTTTGGTGGGATTGACACAGAATATATTGGTCTGAAATATTCCTCAACTGGCATTATTTTAGAAGAAGCTTTCTTACTCCTAGACAATCAACGACGTGAAATTCATTGCTATAAATGGAACATCAGATACAATATGTATAAGTACGAGAAAAACAGATGGAGTCCAACACTAAATTTTATAAATCGAAATGGCTTTTACGCTAAAACCATACGACCACATAATGAAAATAGTTATGAAATAAAACATGTAAAAGAGGAAATTCAGGAAATATGCAGTTTTTTCGGTTTGTAAGCTGTTTATGTTAAGGGTAACGTGCCAACTGATAAACTCTTACTAGAAAAATGTGATAAAAACATAGCATTATTCAATTTAGAAGACTTCAAATGTGAGAAATACCAGCATTCAGTCCATGACCCAGAAGATGAAGTTAGATATTTCGCTCAATGGATACCGGAAAAGATACCTGACATGTAAAAATGCATCAGATATCCAAAGTCCTAAACTTGATCCTCCTAATATCAAATGGATTAAGATTCTTTTTTTTAGATATGTCATTATTTTTTTTTCAAATGTTTTTAAATATGTTTTAGCAATAAATATATTAAGCCTCAACCGTTTTTATTATTTAGAATAGTCTATCGCCATTAAAATTATACTTTCAGATTCAACATGTCAGGGAACACACTTTCAGGTTCAGCATGTTGGAGAACCCTAAATAGTCACCCCTAAAAAGGTAAGTTAACCCTAAAAGCTTAAAGAATTTCTCTGAAATCACACTTTCAGATTCAGCATGTAGGAGAACCCTAAATGCTCATCCCTAAAAAAGGTAAGTTAACCCTAAACGCTTAAAGAATTTCTCTGAAATCACACTTTCAGGTTAGGTTAGGTAGGACCCCGACTCACACTACCACAACCCCGAAGTAACCCCCGGCCCCAAAGCCCCCCGGGCCCCCAAAGACCCACCGGACCCCCCAAAACTTTTAAAAAGGCTTTATTATATCTTTTCAGAACAAGTTCTTTTATTAATGTCCCTCCTAAACCCATTTTACAAGTTGAAGTACTTATCTTTTTCATCCAAAACTATACTTTACAGCTTTTAGGATACCTCAACAGCATAAAATACGTTTCAAAGACCATTTCAGAGCAAGTTACTTTCATATTATCCCGCCTAAGCCCATTTTACAAGTTGAAGTACCTATCTTTTTCACCCAAAACTAAAATTTACAGCTTTTAGGATACCCCAACACCAAGAAATACTTTTCAAAGACCATTTCAGAGTAAGTTACTTTCTTAATGTCCCTCCTAAACCCATTTTACAAGTTGAAGTACTTATCTTTTTCACCCAAAACTATACTTTACAGCTTTTTGAATGCGCCAACATCAAGAAATACTTTCAAAAGGCATTTCAGAGCAAGTTACTTTCTTAATGTCCCTTCTAAAACCATTTTCCAAGTTGAAGTACCAATCCTTTTCACCCACAACTTTACTTTACAGCTTTTTGGATACCTCAACACCAAGAAATACCGTTCAAAAGGCATTTCAGAGCAACTTCCTTTCTTAATGTCCCTTCTAAACCCATTTTCCAACTTGAAGTACCCATCCTTCTCACCCACAACTTTACTTTACAGCTTTTTGGATACCTCAACACCAAGAAATACTTTTCAAAAGGCATTTCAGAGCAAGTTCCTTTCTTAAAGTCCCTTCTAAACCCATTTTCCAACTTGAAGTACCCATCCGTTTCACCCACAACTTTACTTTACAGCTTTTTGGATACCTCAACACCAAGAAATACTTTTCAAAAGGCATTTCAGAGCAATTTCCTTTCTTAATGTACCTTCTAAACCCATTTTCCAACTTGAAGCATCCATCCTTCTTAACCACAACTTTGCTTTACAGCTTTTTGGATACCTCAACACCAAGAAATACTTTTCAAAAGGCATTTCAGAGCAAGTTCCTTTCTTAAAGTCCCTTCTAAACCCATTTTACAACTTGAAGTACCCATCCGTTTCACCCACAACTTTACTTTACAGCTTTTTGGATACCTCAACACCAAGAAATACCTTTCAAAAGGCATTTCAGAGCAAGTTCCTTTCTTAATGTCCCTTCTAAACCCATTTTCCAACTTGAAGTACCCATCCTTTTCACCCTCAACTTTACTTTTATGCTTTTTGGATACCTCAACACCAAGAAATACTTTTAAAAAGGCAGTTCAGAGCACTTTCCTTTCTTAATGTCCCTTCTACACCCATTTTCCAACTTGAAGCATTCATCCTTTTCACCCAAAACTTTACTTTACAGCTTTTTGGTTACCTCAACACCAAGAAATACTTTTCAAAAGACATTTCAGAGCAAGTTCCTTTCTTAATGTCCCATTCTAAACCCATTTTCAAACTTGAAGTACCCATCCGTTTCACCCACAACTTTACTTTACAGCTTTTTGGATATCTCAACACGGAGAAATACCTTTTAAAAAGACATTTCAGAGCAAGTTCCTTTCTTAATGTCCCTTCTAAACCCATTTTCTAACTTGAAGTACCCATTCTTTTCACCCACAACTTTACTTTACAGCTTTTTTGTATACCTCAACACCAAGAAATACTTTTCAAAAGACGTGTCCGAGCAAGTTCCTTTCTTAATGTCCCTTCTAAACCCATTTTACATGTTTAAGTACCCATCTGTTTCAACCCGAAACGATACTTGACAGCTTTTTGGTTACCTCAACACCAAGCAAAACCTTGCAAAATGTACTTCAGAGAAATTTACTTTCATATTACCTCTTCTCTACTCAGTTTACAACTTAAAGTACCCATTCATTTCACCCCCCAACTTTACTTTACAGCATTTTTGATGCCTCAACATCAAGATATACCTTTCAAATGGCATTTCATAGAAATATTTTCTTAATGCCCCTCCTAAACCCATTTTACAATTTAAAGAATCCCTCATTTTCTCCCACAACTTTACATTACAGATTTTTGAATACTTCAACACAAAGAAATACTTTCAAAAGACATTTCAGAGCAAGTTACTTCTTAATGATCCTTCTAAACCCATTTTACAAGTTGAAGTACTTATCTTTTTCACACAAAACTATACTTTACAGCTTTTAGGATACCTCAACATCAAGAAATACTTTTCAAAGACCATTTCAGAGCAAGTTACTTTCTTAATGTCTCTTCTAAACCCATTTTACAAGTTGAAGTACTTATCTTTTTCAGCCAAAACTATATTTTACAGCTCTTAGGATACCTCAACATCAAGAAATACTTTTCAAAGACCATTTCAGAGCAAGTTACTTTATTATTTCCCTTTCTAAACCCATTTTACAAGTTGAAGTACTTATCTTTTTCACCCAAAACTATACTTTACAGCTTTTAGGATACCTCAATCCCAAGAAATACTTTTCAAAGAACATTTAAGAGCAAGTTACTTTATTAATTTCCCTCCTAAACCCATTTTACAAGTTGAAGTACTTATCTTTTTCACCCAAAACTATACTTTACAGCTTTGGGGATACCTCAACACCAAGAAATACTTTTCAAAGACCATTTCAGAGCAAGTTACTTTCTTAATGTTCCCTCCTAAACCCATTTTCCAAGTTGAAGCACCTATCTTTTTCACCCACAACTTTACTTTACAGCTTTTTGAATGCCCCAACTCCAAGCAATACTTTTCAAAAGGCATTTCACAACCAGTTCCTTTTCTTAATGTCCCTCCTAAGCCCATTTTACAAATTGAAGTACCCATCCTTTTCACACACAACATTACTTCACAGCTCTTGAAAGCCACAACACCAAGCAATACTTTTCAATGCATTTCACAACAAGTTCTGTTCTTAATGTCCCCTCCTAAACCCATTTTACAAGTTGAAGTACCCATCCTTTTCAACCCAAAACTATACTTTACAGCTTTGGGGATACCTCAACACCAAGAAATACTTTTCAAAGACCATTTCAGAGCAAGTTACTTTCTTAATGTCTCTTCTAAACCCAATTTACAAGTTGAAGTACTTATCTTTTTCATCCAAAACTATACTTTACAGCTTTTAGGATACCTCAACATCAAGAAATACTTTTCAAAGACCATTTCAGAACAAGTTACTTTCTTAATGTCCCTCCTAAACCCATTTTACAAATTGAAGTACCCATCCTTTTCACACACAACTTTACTTTACAGCTTTTTGGATACCTCAACACCAAGAAATACTTTTCAAAAGGCATTTCAGAGCAAGTTCCTTTCTTAAAGTCCCTTCTAAACCCATTTTCCAACTTGGTGTACCCATCCTTTTCACCCACAACTTTACTTTACAGCTTTTTGGATACCATGTACATACAAGAAGTAACTTTTGAATGAGCTCTTAAGCATCTCTCTATTATGTTCTAGTAACCTGCTAGGTCTGGAAAAGAGAAAAAAAAGACTGTTTTAATGTTTTTTAACTTTTAGTTACTATGGGTTGTTGTTTGCTCTTTACTTAGTTACTCTTTAGTTACTCTCTACACGCGCGCGTACGTAGGCTAACCTAGCCGAACCTAACTTAACCTAACCTAACTTAATCTAGTCTATCCTAACCTAACCATTCACCTAACTTTTTGCCTGTCTTTCACCTAACCTAACCTAGGTGAAGCGTACGTAGGATAACCTAACCTAATCTAACCTAATTTAACCTAGCCTAACCTAAGTATTTCTTGGGGTTGAGGTATCCTAAAAGCTGTAAAGTAGAGTTGTGGGTGAAAAAGATAGGTACTTCAAGTTGGAAAATGGGTTTAGGAGGGAACATTAAGAAAGTAACTTGCTCTGAAATGGTCTTTGAAAAGTATTTCTTGGTGTTGAGGTATCCCCAAAGCTGTAAAATATAGTTTTGGGTTGAAAAGGATGGGTACTTCAACTTGTAAAATGGGTTTAGGAGGGGAAAATAAGAACAGAACTTGTTGTGAAATGCATTGAAAAGTATTGCTTGGTGTTGTGGCTTTCAAGAGCTGTGAAGTAATTTTGTGCGTGACAAGCATGGGCACTTCAATTTGTAAAATTGGTCTAGAAGGGAAATTGAGAAAAGTAACTGGTTGTGAAATGCCTTTTGAAAAGTATTCCCTGGTGTTGAGGTATCCGAAAAGGCTGAAAAGTAAAGTTGTAGGTTAAAAAGATGGATGCTTCAACTTGTAAAATGGGTTTAGAAGGGACATTAAGAAAGGAACTTGCTCTGAAATGTCTTTTGAAAGTTATTTCATGGTGTTGAGGTATCCAAAAAGCTGTAAAGTAAAGTTGGGGGGGTGAAAAGGATTGATGCTTCAAGTTGGAAAATGGGTTTAGAAGGGACATTCAGAAAGTACCGTGCTATGAAATGTATTTTGAAAAGTATTTCTTGGTGTTGAGGTATCCAAAAAGCTGTAAAGTAAAGTTGTGGGTGAAAAGGATGGGTACACCAAGTTGGAAAATGGGTTTAGAAGGGACTTTAAGAAAGGAAATTGCTCTGAAATGCCTTTTGAAAAGTATTTCTTGGTGTTGAGGTATCCAAAAAGCTTAAAAGTAAAGTTTTGGGTGAAAAATATAAGTACTTCAACTTGTAAAATGGGTTTATAAGGATCATTAAGAAGTAACTTGCTATGAAATGTCTTTTGAAAGTAATTCGTGGTGTTGAGGTATACAAAAAGCTGTAATGTAAAGTTGTGGGTGAAAAGTATGGGTACTTCAACTTGTAAAATGGGTTTAGAAGGGACATTAAGAAAGGAACTTGCTCTGAAATGCCTTTTGAAAGGTATTTCTTGGTGTTGAGGTATCCAAAAAGCTGTAAAGTAAAGTGGGGGGGGGGCGAAAATGATTGATTCTTCAAGTTGGAAAATGGGTTTAGGAGGGACATTAAGAAAGTAACTTGCTCTGAAATGTCTTTTGAAAAGTATTTCTTGGTGTTGAGGTATCCAAAAAGCTGTAAAGTTGTGGGTGTAAAGGATGGGTACACCAATTTATAAAATGGAAAATGGGTTTAGGAGGGACATTAAGAAAGGAACTGGTTCTGAAATGTCTTTTGAAAAGTATTTCTTGGTGTTGAGGTATTCAAAAAGCTGTAAAGTAAAGTTGTGTGTGAAAAGGATGGGCACCTCAATTTGTAAAATGGGTTTAGGAGGACATTAAGAAAGTAACTTGTTCTGAAATGGTCTTTGAAAAGTATTTCTTGATGTTGAGGTATCCTAAAAGCTGTAAAGTATAGTTTTGGATGAAAAAGATAAGTACTTCAAATTGTAAAATGGGTTTAGAAGAGACATTAAGAAAGTAACTTGCTCAGAAATGGTCTTTGAAAAGTATTTCTTGGTGTTGAGGTATCCCCAAAGCTGTAAAGTATAGTTTTGGGTTGAAAAGGATGGGTACTTGCTTGGTGTTGTGGCCTTCAAGAGCTGTTAAGTAATGTTGTGTGTGAAAAGAATGGGTACTTCAATTTGTAAAATGGGCTTAGGAGGGACATTAAGAAAAGGAGCCGGTTGTGAAATGCCTTTTGAAAAGTATTGCTTGGAGTTGGGGCATTCAAAAAGCTGTAAAGTAAAGTTGTGGGTGAAAAAGATAGGTACTTCAACTTGGAAAATGGGTTTAGGAGGGAACATTAAGAAAGTAACTTGCTCTGAAATGGTCTTTGAAAAGTATTTCTTGGTGTTGAGGTATCCCCAAAGCTGTAAAGTATAGTTTTGGGTGAAAAAGATAAGTACTTCAACTTGTAAAATGGGTTTACGAGGGACATTAAGAAAGTAACTTGCTCTGAAATGGTCTTTGGATAGTATTTCTTGGTGTTTAGGTATACTAAAATCTGTAAAGTATAGCTGTGGGTGAGAAAGATAAGTACATAAACTTTTAAGATGGGTTTAGAAAGGACATTAAGAAAGTAACTTGTTCTGAAATGGTCTTTGAAAAGTATTTCTTGGTGTTGGGGTATGCTAAAAGCTGTAAAGTATAGTTTTGGTTGAAAAAGATAAGCACTTCAACTTGTAAAATGGGTTTAGGAGAGACATTAAGAAAGTAACTTTCTCTGAAATGGTCTTTGAAAAGTATTTCCTGGTGTTGAGGTATCCTAAAAGCTGTAAAGTAGAGTTGTGTGTGAAAAAAATAAGTACTAAAACTTTTAAAATGGGTTCAGTAGGATAATTAAGAAGTAAACTACTATGGAATGTACTTTGAAAGTATTTCTTTGTGTTGAGGTATTCAAAAAGCTGTAATGTAAAGTTGTGGGTGAAAAGGATGGTTGCTTTAACTTGTAAAATGAGTTTAGGAGGGACATTAAGAAAAATTGCTCTGAAATGCCTTTTGAAAGGTATTTCATGGTGTTGAGGCATCCAGAAAGGTGTAAAGTAAAGTTGGGGGGGTGAAAAGGATTGATGCTTCAACTTGTAAAATGGGTTTAGAAGAGGTATTAAGAAAGGAACTTGCTCTGAAATGTCTTTTGAAAAGTATTTCTTGGTGTTGAGGTATCCAAAAAGCTGTAAAGTAAAGTTGTGGGTGAAAAGGATGGGTACTTCAAGTTGGAAAATGGGTTTAGAAGGGACATTAAGAAAGGAGCTTGCTCTGGAATGTCTTTTGAAAAGTATTTCTTGGTGTCGAGGTATACAAAAAAGCTGTAGAGTAAAGTTGTGGGTGACAAGAAGGGGTACTTCAAGTTAGAAAATGGGTGTAGAATGGACATTAATAAATGAACTTTCTCTGAATTGTATTTTTAAAAGTGATTTCATGGGTTGTAGATATCCAAAAAGGTGTAAAGTACAATTGAGGGAGTAAAGGGTGGTTACTTCGGGGTTGAAAATGGGTTTAGTATGGGCAATTAAGAAAGGAACTTGATATGAAATGTCTTTTGAAAAGTATCTCTTGGTTTTGAGGCAACCAAAAAGCTGTAAAGTAAAGTTTTGGGTGAGAAGGATGGGTACTTCAAGTTGGAAAATGGGTTTAGAAGGTACATTAAGAAAGGAAATTGCTCTGAAATGCCTTTTGAAAAGTATTTCTTGGTGTTGAGGTATCCAAAAAGCTTAAAAGTAAAGTTGTGGGTGAAAAGGATGGGTACTTCAAGTTGGAAAATGGGTTTAGAAGGGACATTAAGAAAGGAACTTGCTCTGAAAAGCCTTTTCAAAAGTATTGCTTGGTGTTGAGGTAACCAAAAAGCTGTAAAGTAAAGTTGTGGATGAGAAGGATGGGTACTTCAAGTTGGAAAATGGGTTTAGAAGGTACATTAAGAAAGAAAATTACTCTGAAATGCCTTTTGAAAAGTATTTCTTGGTGTTGAGGTATCCAAAAAGCTTAAAAGTAAAGTTGTGGGTGAAAAGGATGGGTACTTCAAGTTGGAAAATGGGTTTAGAAGGTACATTAAGAAAGGAAATTGCTCTGAAATGCCTTTTGAGTGTTGAGGTATCCAAAAAGCTGTAAAGTAAAGTTGTGGATGAGAAGGATGGGTACTTCAAGTTGGAAAATGGGTTTAGAAGGTACATTAAGAAAGGAAATTGCTCTGAAATGCCTTTTGAAAAGTATTTCTTGGTGTTGAGGTATCCAAAAAGCTGTAAAGTAAAGTTGTTGGTGAAACGGATGGGTACTTCAAGTTGGACAATGGGTTTAGAAGGGACATTAAGAAAGGAAATTGCTCTTAAATTCCTTTTGAAATGTATTTCTTGGTGTTGGGGTATCCAAAAAGCTGTAAAGTAAAGTTGTGGGTGAAAAGGATGGGTACTTCAAGTTGGAAAATGGGTTTAGAAGGGACATTAAGAAAAGAAGTTGCTCTGAAATGCCTTTTGAACTGTATTTCTTGGTGTTGAGGTATCCAAAAAGCTGTAAAGTAAAGTTGTGGGTGAAAAGGATTGGTACTTCAACTTGGAAAATGGTTTTAGAAGGGACATTAAGAAAGTAACTTGCTCTGTAATACCTTTTGAAAGTATTTCTTGATGTTGGCGCATTCAAAAAGCTGTAAAGTATAGTGTGGGGTTAAAAAAATAAGTATTTCAACTTTTACAATGAGTTTAGGAGAAACATTAAGAAAGGAACTTAGTCTGAATTGGTCTTTGAAAATTATTTTTTGGTGTTGGGGTATCCTAAAAGCTGTAAATTAATGTTTTGGGATGAAAAGGATAAATGCTTCAAGTTGTAAAATGGGTTTAGGAGGGACAATAAGAAAGTAACTTGTTCTGAAATGGTCTTGGGAAGTATTTCTTGATGTTGAGGTATCCTAAAAGCTGTAAAGTGTAGTTTTGGATGAAAAAGATAAGTACTTCAACTTGTAAAATGGGTTTTGGCGGGACTTTAATAAAATAACTTTTTATTGAGATATATAAAAACGCCTTTTTAAATTTTTGGGGGGGTTGGGTGGTTGTTGGGGGGCCGGGGGGGCTTTGGGGCCGGGGGTTACTTCGGGGTTGTGGTAGTGTGGGTCGGGGTCTTACCTAACCTAACCTGAAAGTGTGATTTCAGTGAAATTCTTTAAGCGTTTAGGGTTAACTTACCTTTTTTAGGGATGAGCATTTAGGGTTCTCCTACATGCTCAATCTGAAAGTGTGATTTCAGGGAAATTCTTTAACCTTTTAGGGTTAACTTACCTTTTTAGGGGTGACTATTTAGGGTTCTCCTACATGCTGAATCTGAAAGTTTGATTTCAGAAAAATTCTTTAAGCGTTTAGGGTTAACTTACCTTTTTAGGGATGATCATTTAGGGTTCTCTACATCCTGAACCTGAAAGTTTGTACCCTGACCTGTTGGATCTGAAAGTGTAATTTCAGGGAAATTCTTTAACCTTTTAGGGTTAACTTACCTTTTTAGGGGTGACTATTTAGGGTTCTCCAACATGCTGAACTTGAAAGTGTGTTCCCTGACATGTTTAATCTGAAATTATAATTTTCTTGGCGATATACTATTCTAAAGAATAAAACTGTTGTGTCTTAAGACATTTATTGATTAAACATATTTAAAAACAAATTAAAAAAAAAAAATAAAATATTTAAAAAAAAAGAAGATTAATACAGTTTATATTAGGAGGCCCAAGCTTATGAGTTCTGTTATATGATTAATTTTTCAATTTCAGGTATCTTTTACGGTATCCATTTAGCGAAATATCTAACTTCATCTTCTGGGTCATGGACTGAATGCAGGTATTTCTCACATTTGAAGTCTTCTAAATTGAATAATGCTATGTTTTTATCGCATTTTTCTAGTAAGAGTTTATCAGTTGGCACGTTTCCCTTAACATAAACAGCTTGCACACCGAAAAAACTGCATATTTCCTGAATTTCCTCTTGTACATGTTTTATTTCATAGCCATTTTCATTATGTGGTCGTATGGTTTTAGCGTAAAAGCCATTTTGATTTATAAAATTTAGTGTTGGACTCCATCTGTTTTTCTCGTACTTATACTCGTACTGGAAATAAAGAAGGAAGGAATTTAACGAAATGAGAATTATTTCTTTTTGCGAGAATTTGGTTGTAAAACAATTGGGGGGGGGGTAGGTTTCGAGGGTAAAAGAATATATTTTACGTTTTCCATCGAGTATAAAGATTGCAAAGTGATGTTTGTATTAGAGTGGGGGGGGGGGGGCACTTACCAAAATATACTGGAGGGTGACCAATGAAAATAATTTTATTTTGAAAATTAAAAAAGGAGCATACATGGTAAATTGAAGTTGCCAAGGCTTCTAATTCACCAAATTTATCTTTTGCATCAAAATACTTTCTGATAATTGAATTACATGTTATGCCCGCGATATGCGAAATCTCAAGGTTGAATTGTTATGTAAGCAAGACCACTGATTGGTTGAGAAGGAAACACGTGATCTAACTGTTTCCGGGAAACTCATAACATTTGGCTCGAGCAACAACAACAAATACTATTTCTGGATCATAACATTTGCTGAGAGCAACAACAAGAAGGAAGTGTCATTGACCTGCTCCCATTAGACTCAATAATCCATTAAAGTGAGAAAGTTCCTGTTTTTCCATTCTCACTGACAACAAACAGACATAAATGTGACAAAGTTCCTGTTTTCTCATTCTCACTGACAAAAACCATAAACCACGTGGTTCTATGCCCATATAAGGAGCCCTGACACGATCAATAGGGTCATCTCTACTCTAGATGCCCATAGCATTTTTTATATCTTGTTTTACACTCCTACATATTCACTAAAAGTTTCAACTAGGTACCTATAGGTTTTCTTGAAATATTGCATATCTGTCCTTTTGATAAAAGATATGCATGTCTTTTGATTTAAACTATTGTCCCCCTGAACAGATGTGTATGGTTTTACTTTAATATTCTTAGCTACTTATGAGATTTTGGAGATACACCCTTTTGACAACCTGGAAGTAGATAGTGCCTTTAAAGCTATTATATCTTTTTTAAGTGACTACAGCCACAGCCCCTAATTCGGTAATTGTGTTGCAGTTCAATTAATGCTTCAAATAAGTTAAAGTAGGCTTTAAATGTGACATTGAGGATGAATTAGCCACCTCTCATGACAAACCTTTGACAAAGACTAAACAAGAAAATTGTATTATCACTTGACCTTTTTATTGTCTATGAAATGGACAGTTGTAAGCTCTTACAGGATGTCTGTATCAATAATTTTCTGCTAGGATATCTTTCCTTTTTACGCTTAAATGGGCAAAATAGCTTTGGCCTTCAGAGGAGTAACATGCTAGTATGCAGTCAGTCTGTCCTGTCCCGTATCCTACTCTTTACTTCTATAATTGTTTACGATCATGAAGAAGGTTTAACGGCGATTCCACCAATGCTACCGTCTACGTAACTAGCCATAAATGGCGTTATTTTTAACTGCAGATATAGATGGCGATATGTTTTCTTTTCCAACGATACATTTTTTAGCTTCTAAGTAGTTCTCCATTGATTCTATGAAATTTATGTCTGATGTATGAGTTAAACGTATGACACACGATTTCTTATGGTAAAAGAACGACAAGTTACTTGACTAAAGCCAACAAGTCATTAGTGAAATTACGTTCCTAGAAATACCTTCTTAGGGAATCAATGTATTGGTTCCGGGACGTTGGCCAACTGGTATTAAGCGTCCCTACATCGTAACAAGTTATTTGCGCAATCAATTTCTCAATTGGACATAAGGTAAATGTAATCAGAGATTTGTTTCTGGGCACATTATTGCCATCATTCCGAGAAAATGCATACCACGGTGATTTGAGATGCTTGCTGGATAGACATAATCTTTTGATAATCAATGGAACTGGTTTCGATCTCCGAAAATTGTAGTGAGTACAACCGGTAATTTATCCGTTTTGTAATGTAATGGTTTTAAGTGCATTGATTTTCCATTACCGGGCTAGCATATGAGTTTTGGTCCCCACATTCCCATCCAGGACCCCCCATGTCCCCACCCGTAGCCCAAGCGCCCCCCTCCAACTAAACTTTTTGCGAAATCCCCAACTAATTTTTTTGTAAATGAAGTTGTCCAACTTTTTTTCCATGTCTTAAAATAACATTAAATATATTTATAACAAAAAAATCAATTGAGATATTTAAAAAATAAGGATGATATAAATATGTCAGTCGTGATCTTTTCTATGAGAAAAATAATGTTTGTAGTGACGTTTTCTTTGCTTATTTGTTTTGGACAGAATTTTTTTAACTTAATTTTTTTCTGACTGATTTTGGAATTATTAGGAATTATTATTAGAATTATTTTGGGATTTAGAATTTATTTGTAACTTAGAATTATTTTTAGACCTACAATGTATTTGGGCTTATTTATTGACAATGATTTTGGGACTTTGGAAGTTTTTTGAACTTAGATTTTTTAAACATGGATGTTCTTATTTCTAAAAACTGAAACCCAAGTCTATTAAATACTAAGAAATTATTAATAAAATAAGATGTTTTTCAAACGTGGATGTTCTTACCTCTGAAAACTAAAAGCAAGGTTTATTACATACTTAAATATTATCCATAAAATTAGAAGTATTTTAAACGTGGATGTTCATTTTTCTGAAAACTAAAACCCAAGTCTAGTAAATACTCAAATATTATTAACAAAATCAGATGAAGTTTAAATGTGGATATCCTTATTTCTTCAAAATAAAACCAAAGTTTATTAAATACTCAAATATTATTAATAAAATCAGGTGTATTTTGAAGGTAGATATTTTTATTTCTAAAAATAAAACTAAATTTATTAAATAATCAAATATTATTAATAAATCAGATATGTTTTTAACGTGGATGTTCTTATTTATGAAAGCTAGAACTCAAGTTTATTAATTACTCAAAATTTATTAATAAAATCAGGTGTATCTGAAACGTGGATCTTTTTTTTCTGAAAACTAAATCACTAGCTTATTAAATACTAATAAAGTAGGGATTTCTATAAAAACCTTACATACCCACTATAAAAACCTTACATGCCCCCAGGGAATAGCTTACATCCCTCACCCTGAGGGCTATGAGGGGTTTGTTATCCTCAATGACCTAATTTCAATTACTCAAAATGGATATCTCAAAATTATGATTGGATGTAATTTGGGAAATTGTGGACGTTAGAGGGGGATTAGTAGCCCTACAATCACTTTAGACTATTAAAAAGGGCACAAGCCATTCCAATTTCTTATTGAATGATGCCTTTTTGAAGCTCTACGACAAATCCTTCGGTACGAAGTGCCCCGGTCTAAGACCAACAGAAGAAAAAAATAGTACATTGTGCCAACATCGTTCTTTACTTAGGCAGCGCTATTGCGCTGCCTATGATTTGAGTGTTTAATAAACTTGGGTTTAATTTTCAGAAATAACAATATCTAGGTTTAACAAAAATCTGATTTATTAATAATATCTAAGTATTTAATCAGCCTGGGTTTTAGTTTTTCGAAATAAGAACATCTACGTTTAAAATATATTTGATTTTATTGCGAATGCTAGAGTATTTTGTAAAACTGGGTTTTCTTTTCAGAAATCAGAACATCCACGAATACATCTGATCTTATTAGTAATATTTGAGCATTTAATAAACTGGGGTTTCTTTTTTAGAAATAAGAACACCTACGTTTAAATTACATTTGATTTTATTGATAATATTTCAGTATTAAATAAACTTGGGTTTTAGTTTTCAGAAATAAGAACATCTACGTTTAAAACACATCTGATTATTAATAATATTTGAGTGTTTAGTAAACTTCGGTTTTAATTTTCAGAAGTAGGAACATCTACGTTTAAACTATATCTGAATTCATTACTAGTATTTGAGTGATTGATAAACTTGGGTGTTAGTTTTTAGAAATAAGAACTTCCAGGTTTAAAACACATATGATTTTATTAATAGTATTCGAGTATTTAATAAACTTGGGTTTTAAGTTTCAGAAATAAGGATATCCACGTTTAAAACACATTTTATTTTATTAATAATATCTGAGTATTTAATAAACTAGATTTTAGTTGTCTAAAATAATAACATTCACGTTTTAAATACATCTCATTTTATTAATAATTAATCAACAAAATTTTTGCACAAAATAAGTTTTTCAAAAAAAAGTAGAGAACTCCATTAAACCAAAACTAAACAAAAATAGAATCAAATAATCTAAAAGCATATCATAAATCTGTATCAATAAATAAATGAAACCCAAAATAAACAGAAATTAAAATAAGTCAAACTCAAAACGATTAGAAATTAATCTGAGTAGGGTCCTAAACCCTATGCTTTCTAAAAGACAGAATATAATTTGTACTTTAGTGAAAATAATTCAAATGAATTTACTGAAAAAAAGTGCATCGTCAGTTTAATGCACATATGCTGATATTTAACCCTTAGAATCTTAATTAATTTTTGATTTCTTAAAGTTATCAAAGGGAAAACGTTTAAAAGAATTTTTTTCAGTAAAGTACAAATTATATTCTTGCTTTTAAAAAGGATAGGGTTTAGAAATCTACTCAGATTACTTTTTCCTCGTTTTTTGTTTTGCTTATTTTAATTTCTGTTTGTGTCAAAGACATGACTTTTGACTAATAAAAAAGGCACTAGTCGTCTCAATTTTTCATCTAATGAGCCACATTTGAAGCTTCTACAACAGAACCTTCTATAAAAAAGTTATATGCCAAAAGGGCATAACCTACGACCCTTGCCCTGAGGGCTATTGGGGGGACGGCTGTCATCCTCAAAGTTATTGTAGACCTTTCAACTACGTTGAACAATATGGCCATATCAAAATGTTGATCGGAAATGTTTGGGAAAACGATGGACGTTGGGGATGATTCTCCCTCCGATTACTTTCGACTATTAAAAATGGCCAAATCCCTCTCAATTTTCAATCGAAAGAGCCCTTTTTGGCATATAATTTATAAGAAATTATGTACCTCCAGGGCATAAGTTACAACCATAGCCATGAGTGCTGTGGGGGGGGCGGATGGTCATACTCAAACACATAATTTTTGGACCCTTCAACGAGGTTCAACAAAATGGCTATATCAAAATTTTGATCGTAAGTGTTTGGGGAAATGATGGTCATTGGAAATGGTGCATTCGCCGTCCCATCCTAATTTACTATAAGTAAAGGCAATAGTCCTCTCAATTCTCAATTGAATGAGTCCTTTTTTAAGTTTCTACGACAGCACTCGCAAAGACCTATTTTCTAGAACTTTCAACTACGTTGAACAAAATGTCTATCTCAAAGTTTTGATTGGATTTGCTTGGGAAAATAATGGGCGGGAGAGGGGCGTTAGTTGCCCTCCAATCAGTTTTGAATAGTTAATAGAGCACTAGCCCTTTCAAGTTCCAATCGAATGAGCCCTTCCTGAAGTTTCAACGACAATATCAAAATTTTGATTGGACTTGTTTTGGGGAAATGGTGAGCGCGAAAGGGGGTTAGTTGCCCTCCAATCAGTTTCGACTAGCCTATTAAAAAAAACACCTATCCATTTCAACCTCCAATTGAATGAACCTTTTTTGAAGTTTCTATGACAAAATTTTCTATAAAAAAACCTTATATGCCCCACGGGCGTAACTTACAACCCTTGCCCCGAGAAGTGGGTGGGGGGGGGGGTTTAATTTCCAAAGAAATAATATCTAGAACTTTCATCTACGTTAAAAAAAGGCTATCTCAAAATTTTGATCGGATCAGTTTCGACTAGGCTATTATAAAGGGTCCTAGCCATTTCAATTTCCTATTGAATGAGCCTTTTTTAAGTTTCTACGACAAAATTTTCTTTAAAAAAAAAAAATTATATGCCCCCAGGACATAACTTACAACCATTGCCTTGAAGCCCATGGGTGTCTGTGGGGGGGGGGGGGGCTTGTCATTGTCAAAAACCTTGTTTTCAGAATTTTCATCTACGTTGAACAAATGGCTATCGAAAAATTTTGATTGGATGTGTTTGGGGAATTGGTGGGCGTGAGAGAGGGTTAGTTGCCTTCCAATCACTTTGACTATTAGAAAGGGCACCAGCCCTTTCAGTTTCCAATCGAGTGAGCGCTTTTTGAAGTTTTACGACAACGATTTCTAATGTTTTTCGGAAGTGTTTCTAAAATGTTGATCGGAAGGGGTTGGGGAAATGACGGTCATTGAGGGGGGGGGGGGCATTCACCCTCCGATCCTTTTTGACTATCAATTATGGCACTATCCCTCTCGGTTCCCAATTGAATAAGTTCTTTTTGAAGTTTCTACGATAGCGCTGGCAAAGATCTTAATTATAGAACTTTCAACTACGTTGAAACACATAACTATCTCGAAATTTTGATTGGATGTGTTTGGGGAAAAAATTGGAATGAGAGGGGCTTTAGTTGCCCTCCAATCACTTTTGACTATTAAATAAGGCACTAGCCCTTTCAATTTCAAATCGAAGCCCTTGAGGTTTCTAAGACAACACTTTCTATGAAACCTTATTCCCCAAACACGTCCAATCAAAATTTTGAAATAACCTTTTTTTTCAACGCAGATGAAAGTTCTGGATATTATGTCTTTGAGGATGATAACCCCTCCTCACCCTTCAGGGCAAGGGTTGTGCGTTATGCCTTGGGGGCATATAAGGTTTTTGTGCAGAGAGTTGTAATAAAACTTCAATAACTTGGCGTGAGAGGGGGGTTAGTTGCCTTCCGATCACTTTGACTATTAAAAAGGGCACCAGGCCTTTCAATTTCTAATCGAGTGAGCCCTTTTTTAATTTTTACGACAACGATTTCTATAAAAAAAACCTTATATGCCCCCAGGACGTAACTTACAACCCTTGCCCTGAGGGCGGTAGGGGGGAGTGGGGGGGGGTTGTCATACTCAAACACATAATTTTCGGACCCTTCAACTACGTTCAACAAAATGGTTATATCAAAATATTAATCGGAAGTGTTTGGGGAAATGATGGTCATTGGGGGGACGGGCATTGGCCCTCCGATCCCTTTTGACTATTAATAATGGCACTACCCTTCTCAATTCCCAATTGAATGAGTCCTTTTTGAAGTTTCTACGATAACGCTGGCAAAGACCTTAATTATAGAACTTTCAACTACGTTCAATAAAATGTCTATCTCAAAATTTTGATTGGATGTGTTTGGGGAAATGATTAGCTTGAGAGGGGCTTTAATTGCCCTCCAATCAGTTTTGACTATTAAATAAGGCACTAGCCCTTTTAATTTCCAATCGAATGAGCCCTCCTTGAAGTTTCTAAGACAACGCTTTCTATGAAACCTTATGTGCTCCCAGGCCATAACTTAAAACCCTTGCGCTGAAGACTGTGGGGGAGTGTCATCCTCAAAGAAATTATTCCCGGACTTTTCAACTACGTTGAACAAAATGGCTATCTCTAAATTTTTATTGGGTGTTTTTGGGGAATATACTATGGGGAATATACAAAATAAACTTGAATGTTGAGTATAATCTTAAGTATTTAATAAACTTGGGTTTTAGTTTTACGAAATATAAACATCCACGTTTAATATACTACTTATTTTATTAGTAATATTTGAGTATTTAATAGACTTGGGTTTTGGTTTTCAGAAATATGAACATCTACTAAAATACACCTGATTTTATTAATAATATTTGAGTGTCTAATAAACTAGGATTTTAGTATTCAGAATAGGAACATCCTCGTTCAAAATACATCTTATTTTATCAATAGAATTTTAGTATCTAATAAACTTGGGTTATAGTTTTCAGAGATTAGAAAATCAACTTTTAAAATACATCTGATTTTATTAATAGTATTTGAGTATTTAATAAAATTGGATTTTATTTTTCAGAAATAATTACATTCAAATTTAAGGTATATCTGATTTTATTAGTAATGTTTAAGTTTTTAATAGACTTGGGTGCTATTTTTCAGAAGTAAGAACATTCATGTTTTCAGAAATACGAACATTCATGGTTAAAACACATCTTATTTTATCAATAATATTTGAGTATTTAATAAACTTTGGTTTTACTGTTCAGAGATAAGAACATCTACGTTTAAAGCACATCTTATTTTATTAATAATATTTGATTTGTATTTAATAAACCTAAGTATTTAATAAAATTGAGTATTGAGTATAATCTTAATTATTTAATAAACTTGGGTTTTAGTTTTACAAAATATAAATATCCACGTTTAATATACATCTTATGTTATAAGTAATATTTCAGTATTTAATATACTTGGGTTTTGGTTTTCAGAAATATGAACATCCACTAAAATACAGCTGATTTTATTAATAATATTAGAGTAACTAATAAACTAAGATTTTAGTATTCAGAAATAGGAACATCCTTGTTTAAAATACATCTTATTTTATTTATAGAATTTTAGTATCTAATTAACTTGGGTTATAGTTTTCAGAAATAAGAACATCCACATTTAAAATACATCTGATTTTATTAATAGTATTTGAGTATTTAATAAACTTGGGTTTTATTTTTCAGAAAAAAGTACATTCACATTTAAGGTACATCTGCTTTTATTAGTAATGTTTAGGTTTTTAATAGACTTGGGTGTTATTTTTCAGAAGTAAGAACCTTCACGTTTAGTACCTATCTGATTTTATTTATAATTTTGTAGTGCTTAATAAACTCGGGTTTTAAGAATGTCCGCGTTTAAAATACATCTGATTCTATTAATAATATTTGAGTAATTAATAAACTTGGGTTTTAGTTTTCAGAACTATGGACATTTCATGTTTAACACACATCTAATTTTATTAATAATATTTGAGTATTTATTAAAGTCCGGTCTAGTTTTCAGAAATATAAAAATCCACGTTAAAATGCATCTGATTTTATCAATACTATTTGATTATTTATAGAACTTGGAATTTAGTTTTCAAAAATAAGAATAAAAGTGTTTAAAATACATCTGATTTTATTAATAATATTTGAGTGTTTAAAAAACTTGGGTTTAAGTTTTAAGTAATAAGAATATTCACGTTCAAAATAAATCTGATATTATTAGTAATATTTGAGTTTTTAATAAATTTGGGTTTTAGTTTTCATAAATATGAACATCTACGTTTAAAACATATATTATTTTATTAATAATATTTGAGTGTTTAATAAACTAGGGTTTTAGTTTTCAAAAATAGGCTATAAACATCCTGTTTTAAAACACATCTTATTTTATTAATAATATTTGAATAGTTAATAAACTTAAATTTTAAATTTCAGGAATAAGAAAATCCTTGTTCAAAATAAATCTTATTTTATTAATAGTATATTAGCATTTAATAAACTTCGATTTTAGTTTTCAGAAATAAATGAATCCACGTTTAAAATATATCTGATTTTGTTAATAATATTTGCGCATTTAATAAACTTGTGTTTTAGTTTTTAGAAACAAATAAATTCACGTTTAAAATAAATTTCATTTTGTTAACAATATTTGAGTATTTAATAAACTTAAGTTTTAGTTTTCAGAAGTAAGAACCCCGACGTTTAACAGGTCTGATTTTATTAACAGTTTTTTAGTATTTAATAAACTTGGGTTTTAGTTTTCAGAATTAAGAATATCCACGTTTAAAATATATCTAACTTTATTAATGATATTTGAGTATTTAATAAACATGGCGATTGGTTTTTAGAATGAAGCACATTTATGTTTAGAATACATCTAAATTTATTAATAATATTTGACTATTTAATAAACTGGGGATTTAGTTTTCAGAAATAAGAACATACACGTTTAAAATACCTCTTATTTTATGAATAATATTTGAGTATTTAATAAACTTTGGTTTTAGTTTTCAGAAGTAAGAACACCGACGTTTAACACATCTGATTTTATTAACAGTTTTTTAGTATTTAATAAACTTGTGTTTTAGTTTTCAGAATTAAGAATATGCACGTTTAAAATACATCTAATTTTATTAATAATATTTGAGTAATTAATAAACATTAAGATTGGTTTTTAGAATGAAGCACATTTATGTTTAAAATACATCTAAATTTATTAATAATATTTGACTATTTAATAAACTGGGGATTTAGTTTTCAGAAATAAGAACATACATGTTTAAAATACCTCATATTTTATTAATAATATTTGAGTATTTAATAAACTTTGGTTTTAGTTTTCAGAAATAAGAACATCCAAGTTAAAAACACATCGGATTTATTTATAATATTTGAGTATTTAATAAACTCGGGTTTTTTATTTTAGAATATTCACGTTTATATTATATCTGACTTTATTAATAATATTTAAGCATTTAAAAAACTTGGGTCTTAATTTTGAGTAGGCCATATAAGGACATTCATGTTGAAAATACATCTGATCTTATTAGTAATAACTCAGTATTTAATAAACTTGAGTTTTGTTTTTAAAAATCAGGAACATCCACGTTTAAAATAATCTAATATTATTAATATTATTTGAGCATTTAATAAACTTGAATTTTGGCTTTTAGAAATAAGAACATCCACGTTTAAAATATATCTGATTTCATTAATATTCTTTGATTATTTAATAAACTTTGATATTAGTTTTCAGAAAAAAGGACATTCACGTTTAAAATACAGATGATTTTATTGATAATATTTGAGTATTTAAGAAACTTGGGTTTTAGTTTTTAGAAAAAATAAAAGTCCAAAATACGGATAAAATCCTTTTTAATAGACAGTGTAGAGAACTTCACAAAAAATACCAGATATTTCGGTCACCTATACAGTCACCGTCATCAGTAGTAAAAATCAGCTAAAACAATTTAAAACAAAAGTTTATAAATGAAATCAAATAAAACTACATATTGTTTAATTCTCTAATTCTTTTCAAAGCAAAGGAGGAAGTTAGCCTCTTTGACCTTCTTGGATTCTGTTCATTAGCGTTCAATTATATAACATTTGGACAAAGGTCAACTACATTGGGTGAATTGAACTTTACTCTGTCAGATTTTAATAAATTATCATAAATAGAGCTCAGCCCGAATTCACCTGTATCCCGATTCAAACCAATATTCTTGAATAACATTTTATCTATTTCAAAAGTTTCACGAAAATTTTGCTTTAAACCCCCATCCCTAGAAATCAAAGAGACATTCTCGTACAAAATAAAAAGGTCTGGAAAATTGAAAATATGTTCTGAAAGGGCTGAAGTAAAATCTTCAGACTTAGAATCTTGCTTTAAAGCTGAAAAAATAGAATCTTTATGCTATATTAGAATTAGAGAATTAGAGGTTGAAAAAAAATAGAGAATTAAACAGTATACAGTTTTATTTGATTTCGAATATAAACTTTTGTTTTAAACTGTTTTAGTTAAGTTTTACTACTGACGACGGTCACTTTATGTGTGACCGAAATATCTGGTATTTTTGTGAATTTCTATACACTGTCTATTAAAAAGGATTTTAACCCTATTTTGAACTTTTATTTTATTGTCATGGAAAGGCTGTGTGGTCTCCGAAACTATCTACGTCATGCTTCTTACAAGTAAGAATACCGTGGTTTAAAACACATCTGGATTTTAGTTTTTAGAAATAAGAACATCCACGTTTAAAACACATCGTATTTTATAATAATATTTGGGTACTTAATAAACTTTGGTTTTACTTTTCAGAAAGAAGAACATCCACGTTTAAAATGAATGTGATTTTATTAGTAATATTTGAGTAATTAATAAACTTGGGTTTTAGTTTTCAGAAATTAGAACATCCATGCTTGATATACATTTGATTTATTAATAATATTTGAGTATTTAATAAACTTGAGCAGCAGAGCAGCAGAATCACCCTGGTCAAAGACGAGAATTGAGTGATTTTATCAGATCCTGATAAAATTGACAAAAGGTGGGCTGTCCACTTCGAGAAATTATTAAATAGACTGAGACCCAGTGACCAAGAAAATGTACCTGCTACCCCCTTTTTACAGCTTTACATCAATACAGACCTGCCATGCTGTGCTGAGGTAATGTATGCAGCAAATAAGCTAAAAAACAGACAAGCTCCTGGCATAGACGGAAAATCAGCAGAAATGCTGAAGTATTCAATTAGAACATGCCTCTCTGTGTGGATCACCCTTTTTACCAATATATGGAATATAGGGAAGGTTCTACGTGAATGGACCAAGGGCATATTGGTGAAAATATTCCAAAAGAGAGACACAATGGCGTACGATAATTGAAGAGGTATAAACCTTCTGACAGTACCGTGCAAACTATTAACTTCCATTATATTGTACCGGATACGAGAGGCATTAGATACACAAAAATGAGAAGAGCAGCATGGTTTTAGAACCGACAAATCATGTTCTGACTTGATATTTGTACTGAGAACGCTTATCGAGGAATCAAAAGAGTAGAAGATCAAGTTATATCTACGATTTATTGACTTCGAAAAGGCGTTTGACTCAGTTGACCAAAAATATTTGTGGAGAGTCCTTAAGTATTAAGGGGTGCCAGAAAAACTAGTAGGTATGATAATATCCCTGAACAAAGAGACCGAGCGCTGCGTTAAGACCAAGAATGGCCCAACCAGATTTTTCAAGATAATCTCTGGTGTGGGTCAGGGTTGTATACTTTCCCTATTTCTGTTTGTAATTTTTAATAAACTTGGGTTTTCGTTTTCAGAAATAAAAACATGCACGTTTAAAATAAATTTGATTTTATTAATAGTATTTGAGTTTTTAATGAACTTGGACTCTAGTTATCAGAAGTAAGAACATCCATATTTAAAATATATCTGATTTTATTAATAATATTTAAGCATTTAATAAACTAGGGTTTTATTTTCCAGAAATAAGAATATCCACGTTTAAAATACATCTTAGTTTACTAACAATATTTAATAGTATAATAAACTTGGGTTTTAGTATCCAGAAATAAGAACATCTACATTTAAAGTTCTTGTGATCTTATTAAAAATATTTGAGTATTTAACAAACATGGGTTTTAATTTCCAGAACTAAGAACAAAAACGGTTATAATACTTGTGATTTTATTAATAATATTTGAGTATTTAATAAGCTTGGGTTTTTATTTTTAGTAATAAGAAAATTTGCGTTTAAAATACATCGGATTATTATTAATAATATCTGAGTTTTTAATAAGCTTGGATTTTAGTTTTCAGAAATATTGACATCCTGGTTTAAAATACATCTAATTTTATTAAGAAGAATTGTGTAATAAATGAACTTGTGATTTAGTTTTCAGAAATAAGAACATCCACTTTTAAGATAAGTCTTATTTAATTAATAACATTTGAGTATTTAATTAACTTGGGTTTTAGTTTTAAGAAATAAGAACATCCAGGTTTAAAAAACATCTGATTTCATTAATAATGTTTGAGTATTCAATAAACTTGTATTTAGTTTTTAGAAACAAGGACATTCACGTTAAAAATAAATCTGATTTTATTAATAATATTTGAGTATTTAATAAACTTGTGATTTAGTTTTCAGAATTAAGAATACCCATGTTTAATATAAATTTGATTTTATTAATCAAATTAATTTTTTAATTTTAAGAACTAAGAACAAAAACACGTTTAAAATACTTCTGATTTTATTAATAATATTGTAGTGTTTAATAAATTTTAGTTTTAGTTTTCAGTAATAAGAATATTCACGTTTAAAATACATCTGATTATTATTCATAATTTTTGAGTTTTTAATAAACTTGGGTTTCATTTTTCAGAAATATTATCATCCTCATTTAAAACACATCTTATTTTATTAATAATATTTGAGTATTTAATGAACTAGGGTTTTAGTTTTCAAAAATGTGAAAATTCATGTTTAAAATACATATTATTTTATTAATAATATTTGAGTAGTTAATAAACTTAGATTTTAGTTATCAGAAATAGGAACATCGCCGTTTAAAATAAATCTTATTTTATTAATAGAATTTTAGTATTTAATAAACTTGGGTTTTAGTTTTCAGAAATAAGAACATCCACGTTTAAAATACATTTGATTTAATTAACAGTTTTGAGTATTTAATAGATATGGATTTTAGTTTTCAGAAATAAGAACTTCCACATTTAAAATATACCTGATTTTATTAATAATATTTGAGCATTTAATAAACTAGGGTTTTAGTTTTCAGAAATAAAAAAATCCACGTTTAAAATACATCTTAGTTTACTAACAATATTGGAGTATTTACTAGACTTGGGTTTTAGTTTTCAGACAAAAGAACATCCATGTTCAATATAAATTTGATTTTATTAATAATATTTGAGTATTTAATAAATTTGTGGTATATTTTTCAGAACGAAGAAAAAACATGTTTAAAATACCTCTGATTTTATTAATATTATTTGATTATTTAACGAACTTGGGTTTTTGTTTTTAGTAAGAAGAAAATTCATGTTTCAAATATATCTGATTATTATTAATAATATTTGATTTTTTAATAAACTTGGGTTTATTTTTCAGAAATATTAACATCCAGGTTTAAAACCCATCTTATTTTATTAATAATATTTGAGTATTTAATAAACTAGGGTTTTAGTTTTAAGAAATATGAACGCAATATTTTCGTTAACCAACGTCACCTTTTCATCAGTACCTATTCGTAGCCTTAGAAATCTGATTTATTTAATAATATTTGAGTATTTAATAAACTGGGATTTAGTTTTCAGAAATAAGAATATTCATGTTTAAAATACATCTGATTTTATTAATAATTTTTGAATATTTAATAATCTTGGGTTTTAGTTTTCAGAGTCAAAAATATCCATTTTTAAAATACATCTGATTTTATTAATAATATTTGAGTATTTAATAAACTTGGGTTTTAGTTTTCAGAATGAAGAACGTTCACGTTTGAAACACATCTAATGTTGTTAATAATAATTTTGTATTTAATAAACTTGTAATTTAGTTTTCAGAAATAAGAACATCCAAGTTTAAGATAAATCTTGTTTAATTAATAACTTTTGAGTATTTAATAAACTTGCGTTTTAGTTTTCAGAATAAGAGCATCCACGTTTAAAATTCATCTGATTTTATTGATGATGTCTGGGTATTTAATAAAGTTGTATTTTAGTTTTTAGAAAAAGGTCATTCACGTTTATAATACATCTTATTTTATTAATAACATTTGAGTGTTTAATGAACTTGGGTTTTAATTTTCAGAAGTAGGAACATCGACGTTTAAAAAACATCGGATTTTATTAATAATTTTTGAGTATTTGATAAACTTGTAATTTAGTCTTCAGAATTAAGAATATCCACGTTTAAAATAAATGTGAGTTTATTAATAAAATTTGAGTATTTAATAAACTAGGGTTTTAATAAGAATATCCACATTTAAAAAGTATCCAAGTTTACTAGCAATATTTGAGTATTTAATAAACTTAGGTTTTAGTTTTCAGAAAAAGAACATCCATGTTTAATATAAATTTGATTTTATTAGTAATACTTGAGTATTTAATAAACTTGTGTTTTAATTTTCAGAACTAAGAACAAACATATTTAAAATACATCTAAATTTATTAATAATATCTAAGCGTTTAATAAACTTGGGTTTTAATTTTCAATAATAAGAAGATTCACGTTTAAGATACATCTGATTATTATTAATAATATTCGAATTTTTCATAGAAAGTTTTAATTTTCAGAAATATTAACATCCTCGTTTAAAACACATCGTTTTTTATTAACAATATTTGAGAATTTAATAAACTAGGGTTTTAGTTTTCAGATTTATGAACATCCATGATTAAAACATATTTTATTTTATTAAATATATCTGAGTAGTTAATAAGAGAACATCCATGTTTAATATAAATTTGATATTATTAATAATATTTGAGCATTTAATAAACTTGTGTTTTAGTTTCCAGAACAAAGAACGAACACATTTAAAATCCATCTGATTTTATTAATAATGTTTGACTATTAAATAAACTTGGGTCTTAGTTTTCATTCACGTTTAAAATACATCTGATTATTATTAATAACATTGGGGTTTTTAATAAACTTGGGTTCTAATTCTTAGAAATATTAACATCCTCGTTTAAAACACATCTTATTTTATTAACAATATTTGTGTATTTAATAAACTAAGATTTTAGTTTTCAGAACTAGGAACATCCTCGTTCAAAATACATCTCATTCTATTAATAGAAATTTAGTATTTAATAAAGGGTTTATTAGTAAATTTAAAGGGTTTTAGTTTGCAGAAATAAGAACTTCCACGTATAAAATACCTTTGATTTTATTAATAGTATTTGAGTATTTAATAAACTTGGATCTTAGTTTCCAGATATAAGGACATCCACGTTTAAAATAAATATGGTTTTATTAATAATGTTTGAGTATTTATTAAACTTGTATTTTAGTTTTAATAAGTAAGGGCATTCACGTTTATAACAGATCTGATTTTATTAATAATTTTTGAATATTTAATAAACTTGGGTTTTATTTTTCAGAATTAAGAACACCGACATTTAAAATACATTTGATTTTAATAATAATTTTTGAGTATTTAATAAATTTGTGATTTTGTTTTCAGAATTAAGAATATCCGCGTTTAAAATACATCTGATTTTATTAATAATATTTGATTATTGAATAAACTAGGGTTTTAGTTTTCAGAAACAGGAATATCAACGTTTAAAATAAATATTAGTTTACTAACAATATTTGAGTATTTGATAAACTTGGATTTTCATTTTCGGTAATTAGAATATTCACGTTTAAAATAATCTGATTATTATTAATAATGTTTGAGTTTTAATAAACCTGGGTTTTAGTTTTCAGAAATACTAATATTCTCTTTTAAACACATCTTATTTTATTTACAATATTTGAGTATTTATATAAACTAAGGTTTTAGTTTTCAGAAATATGAACATCCATTTTTAAAATACATCTTATTTTATTAAAAATATTTGAGTATTTAATAAACTTGGATTTTAATTTTCAGAAATAGAGTTTTACTATTTAATAAAATTGGGTTTTAGTTTTCGGAAATAAGAACACGGAAATTTGATTTTATTAATAGTATTTGAGTATTTAATAAACTTGGATTTTAGTTTTTCAGAAAAATGAACATCCACATTTAAAACATATCTGATTTTATTAATAGTATTTGAGCATTTAATAAATTTGGGTTTAAGTTTTCATTAATAAGGGCATTCAGGTTTAAAATATATCTTATTTAATTAGTAATATTTCAATATTTAATAAACTTGGTATTTATTTTTTAGAAGTAAGAACATCAACGTTTAAAACACATTTGACTTATATCTAGAATATCCACGTTAATCACCGTTGAATGCATATTCACGAAATGATGCCAAAAATGTGCTCGGAAACAAATCACAGATTGCATTTATCATATATCCAGTTGAGAATTGATTGCGCAAATAGCTTGTTACGATGTAGTAACGCGTAATATCAGTTGGTCAACGTCCCAGTAATGACATATTGATTACCTTAGAATTTATTTCTAAGTATGTAAATTCATCAATGATTAGTTGGCTGAGTCAAGTAACTTGTCGTTATTTTACAATAGGAAATCATGGGTCCCACGTTCGGATCATACATCAGACATAAATTTCATATGATCAATGGAAATCTGCTTAGAAGTTAAAAAATTTATCTTTGGAAAAGAAACCATGTCACCATCTATATCTGTAGTTAACAGTAACACAATCTATGACATTGGTGGAATTGCCGTAGATAGTACAGTAATTGCCAGTTCTGCCCCACCTAGATCATCCCATTTAATTTACATCATTTTCAGTTTATTTTACATCATTTTAAAATTAAATATTAAATATTTTGAACATTTTCCATCCTGACATTCAACATGAAAACAAGTTCTTGGAAATCAAGTTCAGGCTCATTTTTTATACTTTTTCACAATGTGAACACGGGTTCCAGGCCCCACCTAGATCGCCTCATCAATTTAACCCATTTTCAATTGAGTTCCCACCATTTTAAATGAAAATTTCCAACATTTTTACAATTTCTTATCATGAGCATTAAAATCAAAACAGGTCTTATGAAATAAGAATTTGATGAATTTGCGAAATAAGAGTTTAATTACTTTCATTTTTCCTATACTACTGATAAAATGAAATAATTTAATACGATTTAATATTAAATTGTAAAATCGATATCTAAATAATTTATATTAGGTTTATTTTTTTCCATATCCGTTAAAATCATAGCTTTATTTAATTTTTTAATTTCTTTTCAAGATCAGCTGCTTTAGAATCAAAACGCTTAGGTGCATATAGATCAATCTTTTCCCCTTTAAGATCAATAATAATGACGATTTTCTTTCCATAATTAGTTGTAACAGATTTCATGGCTTTAAGCGTGTATTCAATTCTAATGCCTAAATTTTCTTTCCTAATAGTTCGATTATATTTATTTTCCATTTTAATTTCACTTAATAAGTTCTCAATTTATTAGTTAATAATTTTATTAAACAGATTTTTTGAAGCAGAAATAATTTTTATTTCTTTAATAACCTTAGGATATCTTCAAAGAAATCTCTCAACAGTGAAAGATTTCTGGGACGAAATCTAAACAAGCATCAGAAACAGTTTGAGTAATGACGCGTTATTTGGTTAGATAGTGTGCATTACCTTAGAATTCAACGAAAACATTGTTCTTATTTTTAAATTTTGGAGAACATAGTGACGAAAAATAAGAAGCGTTTTGATTTATTGATTAAACTTTACATGCAATATTTATAGCCATTTAATTTCACTTGTTTCATATATTTTTCACAAGGAAAAAACTGCAATATTTTGCATAATTCATTTTCTCGTTTGATTATTTCTTTATTGGTCGATTCATCTGATTTATACATAGAAAGTAATTCTAAATAGAAAGAGTAAGCAGTTTTAACTCAGCCTTTCTTGCTGCTATTCTTAGATATTTTTCAAGTTTTTGAATCAGAGCTGTCCCAAAACTTAAAGAAGCAATGGGTAACTTAGCGAAAGCAGATGAACCTGAAGCACTAAATGTAAATTAAGATACTAAGAAAGCATTATTAATACTTCCATAATATTTACACTTTCTACGATAAACAGACAATATCTTTTCTAATTCTTTTTCCATTTATATTTGAAAAAATAAAAATAAAATAAAATTGTGTGGATCAATTCCCTTAAATATTCTTTTTTTATAGTCAAAACACGAATGGCCGCAATTCGCATCGTTAAAATTTTGGACTTGAGTAGAATGATAGGCAATTTGTTTATTTGAAGTCTTTAAGTAGCTGACAATTTCTTTTCCAGGTTGGATTCCTAAAGAATCATAAAATTCTACAATTGAGCGCTTGGGATCATTGAAATAACAAGTACAATGAGTCCCAGGCTGTCCCATACAGTCATAATTTATAACGCCACACTTCTTTTTTATTTTACTTAGTAAGGTGTCTCAAGAAAAAAAACACCTAAAAATAAGGAATTTGACCTAATTTATTCAACATATCAATATTTGTCAGCAGTATCATATGATTTTATATTCTCTTTGAAGTTTTTGGATTTTGGAAGCGAGCATTCTTTGAATTGTGAAATGTCAGCATCAACAACTTTCCTGGGTTTTTCAAGCTGTTTAGGTACTTTGACCACTTCCTTTTTGTTGGGTCTTCCCGTTTCTTAGGAACTTCAACAACCACTTCTGATTCACATCCAACAATATTGTTTGTATCGGGTAATGTTAGACCTCGACCTTTCGGTAAAGTCGCCGGTATTGTTAAACCTTCACTTTAAGCATTTGAAGAATCAGTAATATTTTTCAACAGTTTTCTTTCCAATATATATACCTAGTGCAGCAGCACCACTTGTTTGAGCAGTTTTACCTATTGCAGCTGCTAAAGGGATTAAAAATGGAAATAGGCCACCTTTTGGCCACCGATATGATATAATTATACACATATTTTTATTTGTTAATTTTCCGTGTTCAATTTGTTTTCTTTTAAGCAATAGTTTAACAGGCTCTTTACCAACAATAATATTTTATATACGAATTCGGCAAATTTCTTTTTTCTTAAGACATCTGTTTATTTTACTTTTTGAAGAGGAGATAAATGAATTCTGTATTCAATAAAGTCAGCTTTCTTATTGATTACAAATTTATCAAGAAGAGATAAGAACGGTTCTTGTTCATTAACTTTTGTATGAGTTACTCACACTTTACATTTTGTTTTGCATTAAAACACATTTTAATTTTTTGTTTTTTTGAAGTTTTGATAAATAAATTGTATACTCTTCCATTCATTCTAGAGTTATATTTATAGATAAAATTTCAAAGCAAAGGTTTTCTTAATACTCCTTTCAATAAACTTCATAGGCTTTATTTTTACTTCAACTTTCATTTCATTCTCTTTTTAAATGCTTCATCAGGATCTATTTTCAAGAATATTTATTGAAACATTTTCAAAATTTTCTAAATGTTCAGAAAGCTGCATAAAGCTCTTCGAATATACAAATAGCGTTGAGAAATTAACTGCATCTGCAACATCTTTTGGCTTTGAAACATTTTGGATTCTTCTATTTTCTGCATTAACATCTTCTTTTGTTACTTTTAAGTATTTTTTTACTAATATTTCTAATGTCATCAACTCTATTCAATATATTGTCAGGTTATAGATAAATTTTAGTATACTTCTTAATATCCTCGCTTAATTTCAGATTGTTTAAGATGTGATCTTTAACCATTTTTTTTTTGAAACTGTTTAAAGTTGAAAGATTAACTGCATCTGCACCATTTTCTGGTTTGCAATATTCTCAATTCTTCTATTTTCCACATTTACAGCTTCTTTTGTTATTTTAAATGTTTCTTTAATAATTCTTCACCATTGACTCTAGTAAAAATATTATCAGGTGATTGATAGATTTCTGTTAATCTATTAATATTCACACTTAAAGATGGATTTTTCGTAAGTATTGGTCAACAACTTCACCCTCGAAATCGTTTAAAATAATTTTAAAATTTTGTAAATGTATCGTATCATTCTCTGATTTTAGATCACCTAGATTAGCTAATCGTTTCAATTGTGAATCAAGATTACCAGCATCATCTAATAATCTGCTTTCGTTACTTGTATATTTCAGATGTTTACTTCCTAAGCTTCCAAATTTATTCATTTAGTATACACAAATTTTATTAAGTGAATATCTAGGTTCTGTACCTGAGGGATTCAACATTTGTTTTTACAAATATTAGTAGAATTCCATGTTTCTTTGTTGCATTATAAAAATAAGTTAATAAATTTTTCTTTTTTCGAGGCATGTGCATGGTTTTGTCTGATTCCATCAATTTTTTTGGATTACAACACTTTAAAAATGCAAAATAGTTACAGTTTAATCGTATAATTTTAGGTGTATCAAAATTGCTCTGCGAAACATAGATTATTGATGTATTTATTTTTCTACTTCTCACGAATAAATCTTCAATTTTTTCTGATCTTTTTCTGCTACAAAATCGTCAAAGATAGCTAAATTTTGACACTTGGGATCTAGGTCGTCTACATCAATGATATCGCTTTTATCATTACTCGCAACCAAAAGATTCATTTTAGTATTATTCTTCCAAGACATTCATGTTAATAATTAGATCACTGTTTTTATCTTCAAGATCTTTAGCATACAGATAATTAATTTGAAATTATTAGCAATCATAAATCATGTTCAAGATTAAATTGGTTTTAACACATCCAGAATTTTCCCGATTCAATAGTCGAAACGGCCATTGAGGTTTTAGTAGATGTTTAGTTTTAAAATGATCTTTATTTTTTTCACATTCATGTACGTTAATAGGGGCTTTTCCATCCATTTACTTGGTAAAAAGTTTGTAAAGTAAAATTTAACTTTGAAGCTTAGACCTTTGAAGCTTATAGCATTGAAGCATATAGCTTATAGCTTTGAAGCTTATAGCTTAACTTCAATTATGAAGCTTAACTTTAATTCCTAACTAGCTTAACTATGATACCTTAATTAACTTAATGATACCTTAACTAGCCTATAGCTTCAAGGTATTAAATCCCCGTGTTTAACTTATTTTTAAAAACCTTTCTTGAGGTGACATTAGAGTCTAGAGCTTTTTATTTCGTTTTTCCAAGAACATTCTAGGTTTGTTTGCTCTTAAAGTGTACAAAGTTTCTGATAAGGTTTCCACTTTTCCGAATAATACATCTTTATAGTTCTACAATGTTATTTTATCTTTAATGATATTCGATTTGATAGCTGTCAATTTTTCTTTCCCTAGATTTCATTGTCGCCATCTTTTAAATAAGCGAATACTTTTTACCTATAAACTCAGACATTATTTTTCCAGTTTTTTCATCCTTGATCATAGCTATCGGTTTTTTTTTATACTGGAAGGAAGTTATTAAGATTGCCCTTTTTATAATCTGAAGTATCGAATTTTTCTTGGAAGTCAGCTTTAATGTCTTCACAAAACTCCTCAGTTCGAATATCATAAATAAAGCTATCCGTATCCATATATAGCGTAGATCAATGTTTTCGCTATATTTCGGTTTCATGCATTCATAATGAAATACAGACACCAGTAACATAGCTAACTCTAATACAACAAATCCAATGTAAATAGCTTTATCTAATTTTATTTTTGATTTAGCCATTCTAGCCACTGACAATGTATCACTAAACATGATTTTATATCTAAAGTTTAATCTTCTAACGATTTTCTGTCTTTATTCGTCACTAGTAATTATTTGAATATTTGCTCTTTTTCTTACATTTTCCATAGTTTTTTTCAAAAAAATTTGCATTGTTTATAAGTTTAAAGAAATCTTTTTCAAAATAATTCGTTCCTTTTTAACATAGTTTGATATTATGATTGATATAACCTTTTAAATAATCTGCTTCTGTGAAAGCTAGTATTCTATGTACTTTTTCTTAGTAACAAACCATGTTTTAAATAAAATTCTAAATTCTTATAACACACAACATAATTCGTTTTATTATGTAGACTTTTAAATGAATTGTACTCATAATGCTCGGGAGCTGGAGGTGAATCTTTATGTAGGGCATGTCATTGCCTTGGGTATTCTAAATAAACTTCATAAATTACTCCCTCCTTATTTTTGTTCATTCCTGATTGAACATGTTGAATTGTTGGTAGTAATCTATGGAATTATTTTTCTTTTAAATAGTCGGGTATATTAATTAATTTAAAATCTTTTTTAGGCAGATTTTGAGATATTGTCCCACTATATAAATTATTAGCATCTAAATACATTAAATCATTTGGAGGTTGTGTTTTATTAAAGTTTTTCATATATTTATTATTGCTTTAGCATATCTTTTAATACACTGTGATACATCTCCTCTTATTTCTTTTTCAAGGAAGGTATACATATCTTCATCAGAAAACAATGGAATTTTAGCATTACAGTGTTTGATAAAAGCTTCCGATGTTAGTCCTGGTGCTGAGGAGAAGGGCAGTGGATCTAGTATATAATTATCTAATCATGCATTACTAAAATTTTCAACGACATCTGGTAAAATTAAAAGCAAGTTTTAGGTATAATTTAATATAATATAAGAGTGTTTTACATTTAAATAATTTTCAAAATGATTTTGCTCTTTTGTAATCCTCTTCAGAAACATTTTCCCCTGTTAATCTAGAATAAAACCTGTCCATTGAAGGTAATTTTTGTAATTTATATTTTATTTGCTATCGTTATATTCATAGGAATAAATCCCTTTTTGTATTATTTCTTTGAATTCTTAAGTATTTTGAAATATAACAATGTAACAAATGTATACTTAAAAGTATTTCTTAAACGATTGCAATTTACTTTACATTCACATTTAGCTAAATTTTCAGAAACGCTATATAACAATGAAGCCATAAAACGGAGTGAATCTATGAAACTCATTTCGTATTGAGTTTCAGTAACAGTTATTGTTTTATAAAACGATATAAAACTCTCTTCTGAATCAAAAATACCATTATCAGGTACTAATTCTCTAAGACATAAATGAGAGTCATATTTTGAGAGATTATACATAAAAATAGGGATACGTTCCGAAATTTTAAAGTTTCTATTACATTCAGCATGAGCAAATCCACGTATATTACCCGTCATATGGTCGTGATCTAAATGAAAATTAGTATCTGCTATTTGCTTATCACAAATATGACAGCTTTTATTAGTTTTATTATTCCACTTTTCTCTTTCTTGTTCATGTGTATAACAATGATCTCTCTGTCTACTTTCATACTCATTGGCTTTTTCTGTACACACTTCTGTTATGGTAGTAACAAAATGCTAGCATCTTCACCAAAGTATTCATAATATTTATTTTGTGCTCTGTCGAAAGAACAAAAAACTTGGAATCCATAAGCAAATAACTTTTGCTCTGCTACTTTAATTGTATTTCTACCTATGTTTTGAAAAAGTTCTTGATTATACGATTTAAAATCAGTTATAATACAGCCAGGTACTTCCATTTGTTTAGGTATATTTTTAAATTCAGTTTTATATCCTGGTTTGGGCATAGTTGGCATCATTGGGGCTTTACTAAAAACGAATTTTATCAAAAATATTTTCTCTTGTAATTAATAGTGAAAATTAAAATTTAAATTACAGTAAACATTGTGAACTGATGAGCTTTCAGCAATTAATATCACTCTAAGTACGAAATTCAGTTTATTTTATTAGTTCTTTCTAAAATTGTTCAAGATGAATATAGTTTCACTACAAACAAGAGTTTGGATATTGTCCCTTTCCTTAACAGTAAAAACCAAAAGCCTACTGAGTTATTGGCGCTTCACTGAAAGCACATTATATTACAAATATTTTTTTCCATTTCTTAAGGCATTGAAAATGAAAATGAAATTACAGTGAAAAAAAAATCTTGAACTAATGCATCTTTCAACAATTAAAATAATTACATATCAAATATTAAATTCGATTTTTTTTTATACTTTTCAAGACTATTCAAGACACATATAGTTTTCAGTAAATGACGCCAATAACGCAGCAGGTTTTAGACTTTTACAGTGAAAGAAGAAGGCTATACTCAAACTCTTGTTTGCAGAGATTTTTGTTCGTTTCTAGGTTGATTTTCATATTCAATTTAAGTTTCACTTGTTTTAAGAAATTATTTATTCATTTACTTTAATATCTATGGTATATTTGTTTGCACTGATTGTTTATTTAATTTCTGTTCGTTTTGAGTATCATTTACACTTCAATAGCAAAATATTTTTTCGTTTTAAGTTTGATTTGCATATTCAATTTAAGCATTACTCACTTTATGATCTATTTATTCACTTATATTATTACCTGTTGTACGTTTTTTGCTATGATTGTTTATTTAATTTCTGTTCGTTTTGGGTTTCATTTATTCTTTAATAGTAATTTCTGGTCGTTTTGAGTTTGAGTTTTAACAGGTATTTTATCTACTGATCTTAAGTCTAGCAAAAAGCTTCAGGTTTATAAAAATTCTTTCTTTCAAAATCAAACCTTTTTTCAAAATCAAATGTTAATCAAAGTATCAAAACTGGTATCAAAGTATCCATATCAAAGTAAAAATGGGTTTGTATTAACCTCTGAGTTTGTACTATCTTAAGTTTGAACTATTTTTAACAAAACGGCTGTCTCAAAATTTTAATCGGGAGGGTTTAGGGAAGAAGGTAGTTGGCTAATCGCCTCTCTTCCGACCTTTTAAAAGGGACTAGGAACTTTCCATTTTCAGTCAAATGAATCCTCACTGAAGTGTATACTAGCACCCCTTCTGTATGAACCATATATGCCTCCAAAACATAACTTACAGCACCTGTCCACGGGCCCTGGGGGGTTGTGTCGACCCAGAGTTTTAATATCTGATGTTTGAACTATTTTTAATAAAATAGTCACCTCAGAATTTCTATCAGATGGGTGGGAAGAAAAAAGCGTGGAGGGAAGGGGCTTGTTGCCCTTTGACCTCTTTTGACTCTGAGAAAGCGAACTAGAACTTTTAATTTCCAATCAAATGAACTCTCTCTGACTTTTATACGAGCATCCCTTTTATAAGAACCATATACAGCCCCAGGACATAAATTCCTGCCCCCCGGACCCTGGGGTATTGTGTTGACACCTGAGTTTTGTTATCTGACCTTTGAACTATTTAAAAAAAATTGCTATCTCAAAATTTTTATCGGAAGGGTTGTGAAAAAAGGATGTGGAAGCGTTAGGGGCCCTCTGATCTCATTTAACTCTTAAAAATTGAACTAGAACTTCCAATTCCTATTTAAAAGAGCCCTCTCTGAAGTTTATACGGTCATCCCATAAGAACCATATATGCCCCCAGGACATAACTTGCATTACCTACCCCCGGTCCCGTGGGGGTTGTGTCGCCACTGGAGTTTTTTATCTGACCTTTGAACTATTCTTAGCAAAATGACTATTTAAAATTTTTTATCAGAAGCATTTAGGGGAAAAGGGACGTGGGGGGATAGATACCCTCTGATCTCTTTTGAGTTTAAAAAGTTAGCTAGACCTTTCAATTTCCAATCAAATGAGCCCTCTCTAAAGTTTATACGAGCATCCCTTTCATATGAACCATATACGCTCCCAGGACAACACTCAAAACGCCTACCCCCGTACCCAAGGGGGGGTGGTATCAACACCGGAGTTTTTGTTATCTAATTTTTTAAGTATTTGAAAAAATGGCTATTTGTAGCGGATGGGATTGGGGAAAAAAGGGCGGGGGGGATAGTTGCCCTCCGATCTTTTGACTCTTAAAAAGTGAACTAGAACTTTCAACTTCGAATCAAATGAGTCCTCTATGAAGTTTATACGAGCATTCCTTTCACAAGAACCATGCATGCCCTCAGGGCATAACGTAGAATGCCTACCCCTGGGTCCTGAGGTGCTGCATCGACAAAGAAGTTTTTCTTATTTGAACTTTGAACTATTTTTAACAAAATGGCTATATTCATTTTCATTGGAGGGGCTTACAAAAAAGGCTTGGGGGGGGGGGGGGCTAGTTGCCCTTGGATCTTTTTTTACTCTTAAAAATTGTACCTGAACTATCCCTTTCCTATCAAATATGCCCTCTCTGACGTTTAAACGAGCATCTCTTTCATGAGAACCATATATGCCCCCAGCGCATAACTTAGAACGCCTGCCCCCTTACCCTGGTGGGGGGGAGGGGTATTGTTTTGACAAGTGAGCTTTCTGCATCTCACTTTTGAACTATTTTTAACAAAACTGCTATCTCAAAATTTTTAGGATGCATTTGGGGAAAAAGGGGCGTGGAGGGGGGGGGGGCTAGTTGCCCTTCAATCTTTTTTTATTCTCAAAAACTGTACTAGAGCTTTTAATTTCCAATCAAATGAATCCTCTCTGAAATTCTTACGAGCATCCCTTCCATAAGAGCCATATAGTCCCCAGGGCAAAACGTATAACGCCTGCCCCTTGGTCCTGGGTGCTTTTGTCGACACCGGAGCACTCGTTATATTATCTTTGAACTATCTTTAGCAAAATGGGTATCTCAAAACTTTTATCGGATGCATTTGGGAAAGAAAGGCTTGGAGGGGGGCTACTTGCCTTCTGATCCCTTTTGACTCTTAAAAAGGGTAATAAAACTCTTAATTTTCAATCGAATGAGCCCCCTTTGAATTTTATGCGACGACCCCTTCCATATTAAGTTCTTCTGGAAAAAAAATGTTAATAATACATTGGAGCCCTATGGCCTTTACTATAGGCAACACTATAGCGTTGCCTCTGAAAGGTTACCTACCAAATTATCCAACTGAAGTGGTTCAAATAGCTGCAGTGAAACATACCGCCGCTATAATGTATGAACTGTCGGATAAAACTGTTGAATTCATTATTGGTGGGTTTTTTTGAAAAAGAACTCTCGAAAGTTATTCAATAAGAGCTTTCATTCAATAAATGGATACTATAAAGTTGAAATAATTGTTAGCGAGCATAGTGAAAAGTAGAGAAATAAAAAGAAATATAGTTCAATAACGTGCCTTAGAGCAAACTGGATTCGTGACTATGCTGAAAAGTTGGGTATTCCAATCGTTGAAGTAGAAGATAAAAATATAAATATGATTACGGATAAATTACATAAAAATTACACTGATTTAGGAAGACGATTTCAACGACTGGATCAATCTTTAAGCAACGCATCAAGTTTTCAAGCAAGCAATCTAGCTCACTCATTTCAAGCTATTTTACCCCCAAATAAGCCAAATTTCATTGCTAATGTCTATTCTGGGATAGATGAAAAACTTTTGAGAGAAATGAACAAGGACTATGTTCCTAAGGGACTTTATTTTTAGATACCTAGTTTTTATTTAAAAAGTTATCAATATAAAAGAGGCTCTAGGGGAATCAGGAACACTTAATCAAAGATGTGGAGGAAAGATGAAAGGTGTGAAATCTAGTGAATTAGAAAAAAAGTCTCAGTTCGTAAAATTCTACATAAGAAGGTTAAAAGCTATTAAAGATAACTTTGATGTTATACAACCTCAGCAAGGAACTGGGATTTACATGAATGAAATGGTATGATTGAAAAAATAAAAAGTTTACTAGGTAGCAGAGTGGCTGGAAGTGAAATCGAACAGTCTTATAAAAGCAATCTGATCATGAAACTGAGATTATGGAATAGCTTTAACTCAATGTCCACTATTGTGTTCATGGTATAACATTAGTAATCAATTTACAAACAGCACGTTTTAATACAGTGAAAAAAACAAGGATGAATGGGTAAACGTTGTTATAACGAATAGGTTGTATAATGAAGGAGGTTTGAATTATTTCTTAATTCGTTGTTTCAATTCATCTCCAGATCGATGCCCAATCAGTATATCATCCAATCTAGCAAAAATAAAATTTATTGTTATTTTGAAAGAGAATTATAAATTTCGGTTTAATAACGATTTATGTTTTATTTAAGGATTTGAAAGTGAAGCTGAACTAAGCAGTAAATATAATGAAGGTTTAGTAACTAAAGTTCCTAATATTACAAGAAATGTTGATAATATACATATTCACTGCTCATTAGTTGATAGTTCAATTGTGAATGGGAATATAGCTTCTTCTGTGATCTGGAGTTTTGCTCCAAAAACAGAACATGGAACGCTACTCTTTGAGATTCCTATAGAAAAATATATCTTCCAAGCGAATGCATCAACACGCTAAAAATTACTATAACTGATCAATTAGGTAGGTTAATTCCAACGAATATATCAACGCGCTAAAAATGACTATAACTGATGAATTAGGTAGGTTAATTGATCTGAATTTAGGATATATTGAATGTGTTTTTGATTTGAAGAAAGTTTAATGAAATTATTTAATAAAATTTATCTATAATAAATGTGGATCAATACGAAACAATTATAGTATACAAGACAGTATGGTAGCGGGATTGGTAGTTTCTTTAAAGATAACGCCAACTCTCAATCATTCAAGACGTTCATAAAAAATATAAAAGATGAAGCTCGTTCCATGTATAACACTATGATCAAACCTCAACAGAAACTATTTAAAAATAGAGTGATTGTATACGGACAAGATTTGATAAATTATAATCAAAGAGAGCTAAATTAAGTGAGATCTCTAAGAGATATAGTTTCAAATAACAAGAGATATTTCAATAAACATCTTAATGAACAGAGAAAAGGCTTATCGGATGTATTGATTTTAGGGAAAGGAATTAAACTAAACCCACGGTGATGCTCTTATTGACACCCTCAGTGACAATTGAAGATCTGCCTCCACTGTATGCAAATCTTTTAAAGTTTATTTGATAATTATTTCTGTATACAAACGGCAGTGAATCAAGTTGTTGCTCCTCATTGGGAAATATTTGAAAAGCCTATTATTTATGATTCTACAGGCAAATATGAATATACATAAATTAGAGAATACATTGTGAATGTATCTCAACAATTAAATTATAATTTCATTTTAAAATACTTGGAATCTTGGATTCTTGCAAGTGATAGTTACCTTTATGCAAAAATGGATGTATGTAATCCATTATGTAATCCTTTATGTAATCGGATGTATTGATTTTAGGGAAAGGAATTAAACTAAACCCACGGTGATGCTCTTATTGACACCCTCAGTGACAATTGAAGATCTGCCTCCACTGTATGAAAATCTTTTAAAGTTTATTTAATAATTATTTCTGTATATAAATGGCAGTGAATCAAGTTGTTGCTCCTTATTGGGAAATATTTGAAAAGCCTATTTTTGATGATTCTACAGGCAAATATGAACATACATAAATTAGAGAATACATTGTGAATGTATCTCAACAATTAAATTATAATTTCATTTTAAAATACTTGGAATCTTGGATTCTTGCAAGTGATAGTTACCTTTATGCAAAAATGAGCATAACACGATTAGATGCAAAAAATATAAAAAATAATGAAGAAGCTAATTTAACAGCCAATAAATAAAATTTGTTCAGAAATGCTAAATATATTATCAATGGAAAATGTTTTGAAAGTATTTATTATGTAGGTATAGTGACTACTGTTAAAAATTTATTAGAATTTTCAGATGACTATAGCGAAAGCGCAGCTACTAATATGTTTTGGTATGATGATAAAACCCAATCCGTTGATTCCTTTAAAGAAGATTAACAAAAAAAACAAGTTTTTTTAACTGAAAGTAAGGAGCGACATTAAAACTTAAAACGAACATAAATTACTCCGTATATGAAAGGGGCTTTCCCCTCCACAACGCCTCGCTCTTTACGTTAAAGTTTGACTCTTTCTCACAACTTTATTTTTTAAAACAATAAAAATTTTAGCGTAAAGAGCGAGGTGTTGAGGAGGAGAAAGCCCCTTTCATATACGGAATTATTTCTGTTCGTTTTAAGTTTTAATGTCGCTCCTTACTTTCAGTTAAAAAAAACTTTTTTTTTTAATTAATTTCTGAACGTTTTTGAATTAATACAGCTTTGATTTTGGCTCACTGTACATCAATAATTAAAATGAAATTCGTGTATCAATTTTCCTCTTTTTTTTGGCTAGATGGCTTTCTGGTGTAGCTTGCGCATCGATTTATGCAACAAATTTCTCTAATCGTAAGTGTTTATAGTGTATAGATATAAGTTCGACCCTAATGATATACTACGTTATTTGCTCTAAGGTTCAAAGTTCCTTCGAATTACAAACCCATGAATCACAAAGGCAGGTTAATTAGAATAGATTGCTCTGTTCAAAGTACTAAAAAAAAACTGTAGCGTAAAGAGCGAGGTATTGACTAGAGGGTGAACCCCCTCATATACGTAATAATTTCTGTTCGTTTTAATGTTTAATGTTGCTCCTTACTTTCAATTTAAAAAAACTTGTTTTTTCATTTAATTTCTGATTGTTTTTTAAATAATGCTGGGAGATCTGGCGCCCCCTTCAAAGAAATGTCCATTCCCCCAAGGAAATATCCTCCATGTAAAGATCCTCCTACGTATCCCCTACTCTAAACCGGACCCCCCACTAGAAAAAAAAAATCCTCCTGAAAACGCCTGTATACTTGCCATTAACCAACACTATATGTAAACAATGGGCAATGTTTATAACTTGCAGCCCTTCCCCCGAAAACAGTGGGGGATTAAGTCATCCTCAGAGACATATTAATTAGATTTTCGACTATGCGGAACGAAATGGCTATCTCAAAATTTCGATCGGGTGACTTCGGGAAAAAATGAACGTTTTTAAATAAATGCAGGTTATGATCTTGGCTCACCGTACATGAATAATTAAAACAAAATTTGCATATTAGTTTAATTTTATTTTGTTAAATGGCTTTCTCGAAACTTGTTTAATTTTATTTACGAACGTTTTTATTAGTAATAAATATACGTAACTTACAAATTAACTTACTTAACGAACTTCTATATACATATATTTTTAATACGTATATTAGGGGGTTCGCCCCCTAGTCAATACCTTGCTCTTTAAGCTAAAGTTAGAATTTTGTTCCAATTCTTTAAAAATGACCGCTTAATCAAAAAGGCCGTTAATGAGAATAAATAGCTGTTATGAACGTACTAAAAAATCTTTGGCTTAAAGAGCGAGATATTGACTAAGTGGTGAACCTAATCATATATGTAATATTTTCTGTTCGTTTAAAGTTTTGATGTTGCTGCTGTTGCAGCTGAAAAACTTGTTTTTTTATATTTAATTTCTGATCTTTAAATAATTAAATATATTTAATTTCTGATCTTAAATAATGCTTGGAAGTCCGGCGTCCCCTTCATAGCAATGTCCCTTCCCTAATGGAAACCTCCTTCATGGAAAGATCCTCCCACATAAAAAAAAAAAAAAAAAAACACGCACCCGTGATCTTTCTTCTGGCAAAAAATGCAAAATTCCACATTTTTGTAGATAAGAGCTTGAAACCTCTACAGTAGGGTTCTCTGCTATGCTGAATATGATGGTGTGATTTTCATTAATGTTCTATAACTTTTAGGGGGTGTTTCCCCCTTTTATTCGAAAATGAGGCAAATTTGCTCAAGCGCGTGACGTTTGATGGGTAGGATTAAACTTGATGAAACTTCTACATTTGAAATCAGCATTAAAATTTAATTTTTTTTATGTATCTATTTGTATCAAAATACCGTTTTCTAGAGTTTCGGTTACCATTGAGCCGGGTCGCTCCTTACTTACAGTTCGTTACCACGAACTGTTTGAAAATGATTTTGAAAGAACTTTTACACCTGGTGCAGTAGGGGGTGGAACAATCACAACAAAACGAAATATCGCTTTCAATAGTGGTTTATTTAAAAGAATTAATAAGACAAAAGAAAGTCACGTGGTTATTATGTATCTACCATTATAAAGATTATTTGGACTGTGTCAAGTTTTTTGGACCATGATTTTAAAGCCGTTAAACATCAAATTATACTAAAAAGAAACAATTTTTCCAATACGGTTATAAAATCTAAGGCATTAAATTTTAAATTAGAAGCAATGTATCATGAATGGTGCATGATGCATCATGGATGTAATGCATCATGAATAAAGTAGATGTAATATCATGGATGTTACCATTATTACACTCCAGTTTACCCATAGCGACTCAATTAGAAGCTGGATGAACGAAGAAGGTGAAACAATTAAAACCTGAATTAGGAAAGGGCAGCTCATTTGAGATGGGAAGCGTTTAATACCTATAAAATTGTTAATAAAAGTCATAAAGAATTAACATGGAGGGTAGTCAGTGAACACAGTAATACAACCAAAATTGTTTCTGTGTTACAGAACTCTGAAAAAGATAACAGTTATACTCAAAACATTATGTTATTTTACCATGTTAACAGTAATAGAATTGAAGTGAGAGTAAAAAGATATAAGTATCCACAAGAAAATTTTAAATGGGACTTAAGTTATTCTAATAAAGATTATTCTAACGCTTATCAGTGAATTTTACAGTTAGGATATAAACCTAAAAATTTTGACAGTGGAACAATTATAAGTTACAATGATTTTAAAACAGTATATCCTTATTTTTTTTGATGTTTCAAAGCATGAATCGAATATTTGTCGAAGTGGATCAACTGCTGATGTAGAAAATAAACTTCTATTACATCAAGTACCTGCTAATCAATGCAACATTTACTGCGTTATATTTCCAGAAAGAAAAGCAATCGTGGAAATCATTGATACTAAATTATATGCTAATATGTAAAATATTTTCGATTTGGAAACTCGTTTACTAAAATAGTTTACTAATAATTGGAGAAACTTTTAAGCGAAATGAAAAATACAAACCTATTAAAAATAAAAACCATCTTTTCCTAGAATGCTAAGGCTATGCACACTATCCAACCAAGTAACGCGTCATTACTCAAGTTATTTCTGATGCGTGTTTGGATTTCTTCCCAGAAATCTTTCACCGGTGAAAGATTTCTGGGAAGCAAGGCAAAGGTTATTAAAGGAATAATAATTATTTCTAATTCGGGAAATTTGTTTAATAAAATTATTTACTAATAAATGAAGAAACTTTTAAACAACATGAAAATGGAAAATAAATATAATCGAACTATTAGGAAAGAAGATTTAGACATTGGAATGGAATACACGATTAAAGCAATGAAATGTGCTAAGCCTAAATATGGAAAGAAAATCGTTATCATTATTGATTTTAAAGGTGAAAAGGTTTATCTATTTGAAACTAAGCGTTTTCATTCGTAGCAGCTGATCTTGAAAAGAAATTTAAAAATTAGACAAAGCTATGGTTTTAAAGATTAATGAAAGAAAAATAAAGCTAATATAAATTATTTAGATACCGATCTATCAATTAAATATTAAATCGTTTTAGATTATATCATTTTATCAGTAGTATAGGAAAAATGGAATATAACTAAGCTCTTATTTCACAAATTCATTATATTTTTATTTTACAAGACGTGTTTTGATGTTAAAGCTCATGATGGGAAATTGTAAAAATGTTGGAAACTTTCATTTAAAACGGTGTGAACTTAATTGAAAATGGGGCAAATTGCTGAGGTGATCTAGGTGGGGCCTAGAACCCGTGTTCACATTGTAAAAGAGTATAAAAATGGGACCAAACTTAATTTCCAAGGATCTATTTTCATGTTGAATGTCAGGATGGAAAATTTTCAAAATGTTTAATATTTGATGTTAAAATGATGTAAATGAACTGAAAATGATGTGAATTAAATGGGATGATCTAGGTGAGGCAGAACCCGCAATTACTATATTACTGCCGTCGAACCTTCTTCGTGATTTTAAGCCACTATAGAAGAAAAGAATAGGGGGACTTGCCGGTCAGTCTGCATATTAGCATACTACTCATAGGTTGTAAAGAAAGGTATTGACCGTTTGCTGCTTAGTTAATTACAGGGAAGAAAAAAGAAGAAATACAAACATTATTATTTTTGATTCTATGTTGTTAAATGTTCTTCTTTTCAAGAACCCGGAAGACAAGACTCGGCCCTATCTAACGATGGAGAAGGAATAAGGATTATCATTGACGACGTGGACTCATCTAGAGATCGCGAAGGTTTGTATTCTTTTATTTTCTTCTAATCGGTTACCAAATCTTAGGTAGAAAGCATATTAGAGAAATATTTTAACGGAAATAAAAACAATAGTTAAAGCTATGGCAATATAAATAAAGAAAAAATTCCTTTCTTGAAGGCATCTAGCTCAATGAAATGAACATTTCAATCGTGAATTAAACAAAAGATTTACCATGCTCTCTTTCTTGTCTTGAACATTTCCTGACAGATATTTAGTTCGACCTAGAACAAGTTTTTGGCCAGTTTCAAGTTTATCCAGTGTTGCTAGTTTTTTAATGTCAAATGACTGTAGGGTGTATATTTTTTTCAACATATATTTTTTTCTTAAGCCATAGAGAATCAACCCGCCACCCTCGTTGAAACATTATTTCAAATCTTAATGAGAAGGCTTTAGGTAGGCCCCCTTAAAAACTAGCTTTACCATTAAAAATCATCGTTTGGGCAATAAGAGTATTCTCCCCCCTCAACACTGGTAATGAAAACTTTATCCCGCATACATATGTTACAAAGTTACACCAAATTGGACAATATAGATTTTAACTGGTGAGTGGTCAACACATACCAAGTACGGTGGTGAAAGATCGAATATTGCATTATATTCTTGCGCATTCAAGTCTGCAATCGATACAAACTGGTCCGTCTCAAAAGTACCGTTGTGCAGGGGTACTTTGGAACAATTAGCTTCGAAAAGCCAAATTTCTCAACTTCGAATAGTGTTTTTCCTAACCACAAATCAGGGCTTTTAGATCAATTTCCTATCCAACATCTCTTACGATGTCTGGGAAGTTGACGCTCATCAGAATGCCTTAGACATCCGGTATATTAAGTCTGATACACTTATTCAATTTTTAACAATGCTAAACACATTGTCATTGCAAAAGAATTTGTTTCATAAATAAATACAGTGATAATAGCAAGGAACTTCTGAACAACTGAAACTATCACAATAGGTTAAGTTGATGTGATAAATGAAATTTGAACAACATTGCTAAAAATTGTTTTACATTTTGCAGTGTTTTGTTTTAATTCTTTGGTCACTCCTCTTAGAACAAAAGTTAAAGAACTGACATCAACTTTGGGCCATTTGTTTATCAAACAGTTCATGGTAATGAACCGTAAGTAAGGAGCGACACGGCTCAGTAGTAACCGAAACTCTAAGAAACGGAGTTTTGATATCAATAAGTATGTCAAAAGAATTGGCTTATTATGCTGATTTCAAATACATAACATTCATTAAGATTAGGATTATCTATAAAAGGCTACAAGCCTGAGAAAATTTGCCTGATTTTGGAAAAAAGTGGGGAAAGAAATACCCCCAGAAATCAAAGAATCTCAACTATAAACACCGTCAGATCAGATAATCTAATATAAGCGTATCAGATAACTCTGTTGCAGAGGTTCCAAGCTCCTATTTGCAAAAATGTGGATTCTTTTTTAGAAATAAGATTACGGATGTTCATTTATTTGTTTTTTTTTTTTTGTTTTTTTTAGGGGCAATTGTATCGAACCAATGGTCCTAGAATATGGCAATAGGGCTCATTTGAACATAAATTAAAAGTTCTAGTGCCGTTTCTAAATGACCAAAAATATTGGAGGGCAACTAACCCCCTCCGATGTCCTTTTTTCCTCAAAATTGTCGGATCCACACTTTGAGATGGCGATTTTGTTCAACACAGTTGAAAAGCCCCTAAACTATTCTTTTGGAGTTAACATTACTCACCCCCCCCCCCCGCCCTTCAGGATGTGTGTTTAAAATATAAAATTTAACCATTGTTGACGTATAGTATTTGTTATTGGGAAGTATAAGGACATTTTTGGGGGGATGGGAGGGGATTTTGTGCTTAGGGTGGGTTTGCATTGGGATAATTTTCCCTTTGGAGTGAAATTATCCGTGGGTCAGTTTTCCGGGGGAAATTTCACACTGGGGGGATTTGAGAGAATTCCTACAAAAAAAATCCTTTTTATTTGTCTCAATTTTATTTCTCTTTGTATATTCAAGTTCAAGTTCAATATGGGTTTTAATTTTTTTTTTTAAATGTAAAAATACTCTTAACTCAATTCCTTGAGCATTGATGCACGTTTGGGCCCGTAATAATTGCACACTCTATATACAGCGTGGCCTCCTGTCCTCTCCAATTTCCAAACCCGATTCGCCATCAAATAACAATAAATTTAACAGAACTTCTCCTCCGCTCACACCCCTTGAAGTATGAAACTAATAAATAATAAATAATAATAATATCAAAAAATTCTAAACATAATAATAATAAAACAAATCTAGTAAATAAATTTTTAATCTTTTAGATATTTTTTTACATTCTTTTTAAAGGAGCCGAGAGACCTATATGATTTCAGCTCTTGCGGAAGTGCATTCCACTCTCTAGCACACGCAATTCTAAGAGAAAATTCCGACCTAGTCGTCGGTGTCGGGGGTATATAAATGTCTGATGAAGATCGTGTATTTAAACTATGAATTTGTGATGCTAGTGTGAATAAGCCTTTAAATGGTGATGGTAGTGTTCCTGAAAAATTTTTTAAACAAAAACGGTGCAAGATAGTCTGTAAAGTAATGCCATTGATAATCTGTTCGGGGCTGGGCCTAAAATTTGAAGTGCTTTATTGTGAAGTGAGTTTAGTCTCTGTAAATGTGTCTTGAAATTAGATTGCCAAACTGTAGAACAATATTGAATGTGAGGCTTGATAACTGCATTGTAAATCAGGATCAGTATTTTTTTTAAGGGAAATGGTGACTGAGTTTTCTCAAGATTCCAAGGTTCCTTGAAAGCTTCGTTTCGACACTTGCTATGTGGTGTCTGAACGAGAGGTTTTCGTCGATTAAAACCCCAGATAGCGAACATGTCCTTTTTCTGGTCTCTTGATAAGTCCACTAGAGGTTTCAATACCAATCACATCAGGAGCCAGCGAATCTATACATGAAAAAAATAAAACACTCGATTTGTCAATGTTGATGACTAGACGATTTGCGTCCATCCACAGGTACGTTTCTTCATGAAGTGGTTTGTAGCTTCGTTTTGAGAGACTTGATGTTCCATTCTGAGCTTGCCATAAGTGAATAATCCGCAAATGCCGTAAGCTCGTTGTCGGCTTCTACTATAGACCCTGGCGTCGTTTGTGGGTGACATAGTTTGCAGCAATAAGGGCTACGACTTGCAGGAGTCAGTACTTGCTGAAGATCATTTACGTGAACAAGAAACAATACCGGTCCAAATTTAGAGCCCTGTGGCACCCCGCAGCTAACTACGACATCATTCGTATGTTCATTTCCTGTGTAATTTTGACCATATTTCAGGTAAGACTTAAGCCAATCTAGGATTTAGCCACGAACTCTAATATCATCCAGCTTTCCTAGTAGTATTTCGTGGTGCATGCTATCAAACGCTTTCTTAATATCTAGAAGCACAGCTGCAGGTAAAGCACCCGAATCGAGGATTCCGTTTACGAATAAACTTAGTGAAGTAAGGGCGTCTTCGGTTGAATGACCAGCCCTAAACCCGAATTGGTGGCTGTTAAAAAAGCCTTTAGCCTCTAAATATTGGCAAAGCTGGTTTTTCATTGGCGTTTCAAAGACTTTCGAGAAAACTGATAAGATTGAGATTGATCTACAGTTTTCTGTGTCTGTATGACACCCACCTTTGTGAAGAGGTATTATCTTTGCCTTTTTTAACATTTAGGAAAGACCCCTTTATCTAATAAAAGATTTACATGGTAAGTTAGAGGCTCAGTAATGGTCGTCACTACTGCTTTCAGTGCCTTTGTGTGGACCAGGTCAAAACCTAAAGCAGAAGAGCCCTTCAAATTTTTACGAGTAATTCGAGTTCACCTGGTGCTACAGGACCCACTGCCATTGATTTCATGCACTTCGGGCAAAGGTATTTTTTGTATAATTTAGGTGGTGTCCCGACGGAGTTTGCAGTGGTTTGGCCGATTTTTGCGAAAAATGTACTCAGCGATACGGCAACTTGTGTAGGTTCGGTAATTTCTTCATCATTCACAACCAATTTCGCTGGTAATGTTGAAGAGTTACTGGTTGGCCGTAGTACCGAGTTGATAATTTGCCAAACTTTTCGACCATCGTTCCCGCTTTCCATCAGCTTTTGGTGCAGGTAGCCACGCTTTGCTCTTCGTAACACAGTCCGAAGGACTTTCCTATATTGCTCATACTCATCTAGCCACGCTAAGCTCAGAAAGCGTCTCGGAGAAGTTCAATTCAGTTCAATTTATTTCAATTCAATTTATTCAATACTACAATTATTACATAACTAGACTTAAGCGCTAGAAGTCCCAAGAAGCATAGCTTGTGGAGGACCTCATATCAAACACAAAATCCTTACAAAACAGGACAAATCCACAGGTTCCAGGGGTATTGTCCAGGGGAAATTTTCAGCGTGTTTGGATTTCTGGGAAATAATTTCTTACGGAAGGGAGAATTTCCAGAGTGATCGGAAAAACGATTAGAACTTGTAGTCTTTTTTCAAATCGAAGTATGCTAAGGAGAATTTTTCAGGCTGAATCTTCTGCAAGAAATTTTACGGAGGGCACAGAATTTTCAGCGATGAAGGACTTATTTGGAAGAAATTGTGTGTGGGGGGTATATATTATGTGGGAGAAACTTTACACAAAGGATTTTCCCTTGAGGGGAGAAGATTTTTCATGGAGGATGACCGGCATCATTAAAAAACGACCAGAAATCAAATATTAAATACAAGTTTTTTCATCTGAAAGTAAGAAGAAATATTAAGACTTAAAAGGAACAAAAATTATTCCGTATATGAAGGGGTTGCCCTCCTCCTCAATACCTTGCTTCTTACGCTAAAGTTTTTTTTTCCCCCCGATTTTGTTAAGAACGACTTCTGAAACATAAGGGCCATTTGATTAGAATATGAAGTTGTTTTAAAAGTTCAGAAAACTGTGCAGAGCAAGGTATGAGAAGGTGGCAACCCTAATATATACGGAGTAATTTCTTTCCGTTTTTATTTTTTTTTTTTTTTTTTACTTTCAGTTGAAAAAACTTGTTTTTTATTTATTTAATTGCTGAAATAAGGTAAAGAAAATTCAAATTTCTGACATATTCAACATTCGCCATTAGTGGATGATGAACGTCGTTGTTGTTGGTACTCATCGAAATTAAGTATTTAGTAAATTCTCCGAACATAAACCATGTAATTAGAGTAATACTGACATTTAACACACATTCCGTTTATCAAACATTCTCACAAATAAAAGGAAGTTAGAGGCAAAGCTGAGTTGAATATTCATTATATTCCTCTGACGCGTCTTTCGTAGAGTAAATGCCAAAGTCAACTCCTGTGGTGCTATCCCCTTTTCACTTAAAAATGGCATTGGATCCCTAGAATTATATTCAAATGAGTCCCTATCAATAATCTAGGACCAACCCTCTTTTTGCTCCCTATCACACCTTTTTGTACATTTGTCAAAATTTCTTTATACTAATAACCTTTACCGTACAAATTTAAAATTAATCCATCTTGTATTTTAGTAATCACTATAAAAAAAAGTTGATCATAAGATTCTATATAAATTTTGAACTATTGGCGGTTCCCTCCTAGGGGCACCTTAGTAGAGAGTGAACCACAGCCTTTATTGAAACATGTATTCAAGAACAATTTTCCCAGATATGTGGAAAGAATTTCCAGAGGAGGAAAGCTATTGTCTGTCTTTACAACAGTTAGAGATTTTAGTCTACATTCATCTCTGGGGTGTGTTATCCACCTGGAAGGAGAATTTTGAAGGCTTTTACATTATAGATATGTTAAACTTGAGAAAAAAAGAATTAGTGTGCTCATAATTCGAATATAATTTAAGATTTCTACCCCGGAGGTTCCAACCCCTTATCAACATTTTACGTATGCGTTCTATATTGCTATATGGCTATCAATATATAACACAGGAAAAAATCTTCGACTTTTTCTTAGCAAGGACCCGGTAAAAAGTGAAATATTTTTTGTCACTTTTGCCTAAGTAATCACTTAAGACATCAAACTCTTGTTAAAATATATGTATGTTCAATCATTTTGTATTTAAAAATGTAGCTTTTGTCAAGTGTGGCATTTTTTATTATATTATTTTTTATTTCTTAAAAAAAAAACTCTAGATGTAGCTATTTAATTTCTAATGATCCCTTAAACATCTCTCTATGATGCTTTGGCGTCCCAGCACCGGCAAAAAAAAATAAAGCTAGAATAAAAAATGCAGACAAATCACTACTTACCATACAAAAAAACTATTTTCCTTTCTGGCCAAGACGGGGGACTGTAATTCTCCTAAATTAGGTTTTCAGCTATGACGACTCCAATTATGCAGTTTCCATTTTGACTCGATACTGTTTTTGTATGGCTCTGAAGCATGGGCGTTCCGAAAAGCGGATGAAGATTGTCTAGGTGGTTTCCAGAGAAATTGCTTACGGATTGTTCTGGGTACCCGGCTGACTGACCGTATTTCAAACAATACGCTGTGCAAAAAATGTGTTTCAGTCCCACTCTATAAGGCTATAATGAAAGAGAGGCTGAGATGGTTAGGGCAGGTTCTGTGGATGAAGGATGACAGATTGCCGAAGATGGTTCTTTTCGGCCAACCATCTAGGGCTAAACGGAAAGCAGGTCGTCCCCGTCTGGGTTGAGAGGACGTCATAAAGAAAGATTTAAAGGAAATGGGAACTTCGTGGGCGGGTGTAAAAAGGGAGGCTTTAAATAGATTGGGGTGGAGGAGGAGCGTGCGTAGCTGTGTTGGCCTCAGGCGGCTTGGTGCTGCGATGAGTTGTTAGTAGTAGTAGTAGTCTATTTATTGCTAAATTTTGGTTCATGTTTTTTTTTTATCTCAATTACCTCTTTAAAAGTTTGTGGTTGTTGATATTAAGATTGCCTCGTCAAAAAGAACCAGATGGGTCGGATTTACGAAAATATACGAATCCAATACCGAATCAAAGTTGTCATTGTTATTTTCCAATCTCAGGGACTTATCTATTGAAATTTTGTGCTCATGCAGACGTTTACCTAGTTGTTGATGGGTTCTACCAATGTAAAATTTCCCACATGAACACGGGATTCTGTAGACACCCCTACCCAGTATAGGATCAGTTTTATCCTTTGCTGAGTTGAAAAAGTGTTCAACTTTTTGTTCGGTTTTGCAAGAAACAGAGAGATTGTGCTTTTTTTAATTTACATGCCAAATCAGAATTCCAGCCGAAAAAGGGTCAGACACTTTTTTTTTCAATTGTCTTGAATTTTGAACAGATCATTTGTTTAGGTTAAAGAGACGACTTATTCTTATTTGGAGAGTGAAGAAGGTCATAGATCTTTAATATGGTGAAAAATATTATGTCCCAGATAAGCTCTAAACTTGCAGCCACAAGTCCTTAGTCCAAGATGAACCTAAAACAAAAAAAATGTTTAGAAGAATAGTTTTCCAAAATTGGGGACCAGAAGGGCGAAAAAGGTCTTTTCCCAATCCCCTGAAAACTTGTATCGTAACTTGTTTGGCCAAGAAGACTCCAATGAACAAGAAAAAAAGGTGGAAAAATATAAACTACCCAGAAAATGGATCAAGAAGGGACTAAGTTGTCTTCTGATGCCTATTAAGATTCTGTAAAAATATTTGTTGGTGTTCAAATTTATAAAGATTTGGAATGGATTTTAGTGGCATATATTGGAGTTGATGTATCTATAAGTATAACTTACAACGCCTTTCCCTGAGCCCTAGGGGGTTGTGTCAACCCTGGAGTATTAATATCTGATGGTTTAATTATTTAAAAAAAATGGTCACCTGAAATTTTTATCGGATGGGTTTGTCCATCCGATACACCCAAAGGCGTGGAGGGCGGGAAGGGAAAGTTGCCCTCCGATCTTATTTCACTCTCAGAAAATGAAATACAACTTTTAATTTCCATTCAAATGAACCCTCTCTGAAGTTTATACGATCATACCTTCTATAAGAAACATATATGCCCCCAGAGCAATACTTACAATGCCTGCCCCGACCCTGGGGGGAGGGGGTTGTGTCGACACAAGAGTTTTTTTTATCTAATCTTTGAACTATTTTTAACAAAGAGGCTACCTCAAATTGGGGAGACCAGTTGCCCTCTGATCACTTTTGACTCTTAAAAATGGCACTAGAACTCTCGATTTCCAATCGAATGAGCCCTCTTTGAAGTTTATACGACGATCGTGTGTTCATATACAACTATATGAAGTGTCTCTGGGAAAAAAATAAATGGAGTGTGGGGGAGCCTAGCTGCCCTCCAATCACTTTTGACTCTTAAAAAGTGAATTACAACTTTCAATTTTCAATCAAATGAGCCCTCTAGGAAGTCTATTGGAGAATACCTTCCATAACAACCATATATGCCCCAAGGGCATAACTTACAACGTCTACCCCACGGCTCGGGGGGCTGTGTCGACACCGGAGTTTTTTGTTATCAGAACTTTGAACTATTTTTAACAAACTGTCTCTCTCAAAATTTTTATCTGATGCATTTAGGGAGTGGAGGAGGGGGGGGGGGCGAGGTGCCCTCTGATCTCTTTTGTCTCTTAAAAAGGGAACAAGAACTTTCAATTTCCGATCAAATGAGCCCTCTCCAAAGTTTATACGAGCATCCCTTCCATACGAACTATATATGCCCCTAGAGCATTGCTCATAACGCCTGCCTCCGGGCCCTGGCGGGTTCCGTCGACACAGGATTTTTTCTTATCTGACATTTGAACTATTTTTAATGAAATCGGTATTATAAAAATTTTATCGCATGGGCTTGGGGAAAAAACGGTTTGAGGGGGGGGGGCGAGTTGCCCTCGGAAATCTTTTGACTCTTACAAAATTGAGCTAGAACTTTTAATTTTCAATCAAATGAGCCCCCTCTGAAGTTTATACGAGCATCCCTTTCATAAGAACCATATATGCCCCCATGAAAACACTTACAATGCCTATCCCCCGGGATCTGGGGAGCGTTTTTATTATCTAATTTTTGAACAATCTTCAAAACACTGGTTATCTCAAAATTTTTAGCGGACGGGTTTGGGGAAAAAAAGAGCGTGGGGGCTAGTTTAACTCTTTTGACTCTTAAAAAGGGAGCTAGAACTTTCAATTTCCAATCACACGAGCCCTCTATGAAGTTTATACGAGCATCTCTTTCATACGAACAATATATGCCCCAGGGTATAACTTACAACGCCTGTCCCCTGGCCCTGGGTTGTGACGACACCTGAGTTTTTGTTATTTGACTTTTGAGCAATTTTTAACTTAATGGCTATCTCAGAATTTTTATTGGATGTATTTGGGGAAAAAGTGGCATGGGGGGGAGGTGGATAGTTGCCCTCCTATCTCTTTTTACTCTAAAAAACTGAATTAGAAATTTCAATTTCAAATCAAATGAGCTATCTCTGAATTTTTTACGAGCATCCCTTCATATAATCCCCCAAAGCATAACTTACAACACCTGCCCTCAGGCCCTGGGGGGGGGGGGAGAGGTTGTGTTGACTCCTGATTTTTTGTTATATGGTCTTTGAACCATTTTTTAAAAAAAGCTTTCTCAAAGTTCTTATCGGATGGGTTTGAGAAAAAGGGCGTGGAGGGGGAGGGCTAGGTTTCCTCCAATCTCTTTTGACTCTTAAAAAGTGAACCAGAACTTTCAATTTCCAATCAAATGATTCCTCTTTGAAGTTAATACGAGCATCCCTTCCATAAGACCCATAAACACCCCCAGGGCATAATTTACAACACCTGCCCTCGGGCCCTCGTGGGTTGTGTCGACAACGGAATTCTTATTAGATGATCTTTGAACTATTTATAACAAAATAGCTATCTTCAAATTTTTATTGGATGCATTTGGGAAAAAAGGGTTTTGGGGGGGAGCTGGTTACCCTCGAATATCTTTTTAAGCTTAAAAAGTGAACTAGAACTTTCAATTTTTAATCAAATGAGCCCTCTCGGAAGTTTATACGAGCATTCCTTCCATAAGAGCCATATATGCCCCCAGGGCATAAATTATAACCCTTACCCCTGAAGACTGTGGGGAGAGTGTCCTGCTCAAACATATAATTTCGAGAACTTTCAAGAACGTTGAACAAAATGTATATATTAAAATTTTGATTGGATGTGTTTGGGGAAATGGTGGGCGTGGAAGGGGTGTCAGTTGCCTTAGAATCACTTTCGAATATTTAAAAGGGAACTATCCATATATGCCCCCAGGGCATAATTTACAACCCTTGCCCTGAGGGTTGTGGGGGAGTTGTCTTCCTCAAAGACGTAATTTCCAGAACTTAAAACTACGTTTGATAAAATGGCTATGTCAAAATTTTGATTGGATGTGTTTGGGAAAAGGTGGACGTAAGAGAGGAATTGGTTGCCCTACAATCACTTTTGACTATTAAAAAGGGCACTAGCCCTTTGAATTTCCAATCGAATGAGTCCCATTTGTGAAGTTTCTACGAAAACGCCTTCTATACAAACCTTATATGCCCCCAGGGCATAACTTAAAACCCTTGCCATGAGGGTTGTGGGGGAGTGTCCTCCTCAAAAATTTTTTTTCTATCTGGAAAGTAACTACGCTGAACAAAATGGCTATCTCAAAATTTTGATTGGATGTGTTTGGGGGAATGATGGGCGTGGGGGGGGGGCTAGTTGCCCTCCAATCACTTTTGACTATTAAAAAGGGAACTAGCCCTTTGAATTTCCAATAGAATGAACCTTTTTTGAAGTTTATACGATAACGCCTTCTATAAAAACCTTATATGCCCCCCGGGCATAACTTAAAACTCTTGCCCTGAGGGTTGTGGGGGAGTGTCCTCCTCAAAAACATATTTTTATCTGAAAATCAACTACGTTGAACAAAATGGCTATCTAAAAATTTTGATTGGATGTTTTTGGAAGAATAATGGGCGTGGGGGGGTAGTTGCCCTTCAATCACTTTCGACTATTAAAAAGGGCACTAGCCCTTTGAACTTCCAATCCAGTGAGCCTTTTTGAAGTTTTTACGGCAACGCCTTCTATAAAAATCTTATATGTCCCCAAGGCATAACTTAAAACCCTTGCCCTGAGGGTTATGAGGGAATGTCCTCCTCAAAAAGACATTTTCTATGTAGAAATCAATTACGCTGACCAAAATGGCTATCTCAACCTTTTGTGTGGATGTGTTGGGAGGATTTCTAGGCGTGGGGGAGGGGGCTAGTTGCCCTCCAATCACTTTCGACTATTAGAAAAGGGCACTAGTCCTTTGAATTTCCAATCGAATAAGCCTGTTTTGAAGTTTCTACGGCAACGCCTTCTATTAAAAACCTTATATGCCCCCGGGGCATAACTTAAAACCCTTTCATTGAGGGTTTTGGGGGAGTGTACTCCTCAAAAAAAAAATTATATTTGGAAATCGACTACGTTGAACAAAATGGCTATCTCAAAATTTTGATTGGATGTGTTTGGGAGAATGATGGGCGGGGGGGGGGTTGCTAGTTGCTCTCCCCTCCAATCACTTTCGACTATTAAAAAGGGCACTAAAACTCTCGATTTCCAATCGAATGAGCCCCCTTTGAAGTTTCTACGATGAACCCTTCCATATGAAGTGCCTCTGGGAAAAAAAATAATAAAACATTGGAGCCGTAGGGCCTTTACTATAGGCTACGCTATAGCGTTGCCTCTGATTTTTCCATTTTAACTCTGTATGGATTCTGTGATGGATTCTGTATGGATTTGTTGATGGGTTCTACCAATGTAAAATTTCCCACATGAACACGGGATTCTGTAGACACCCCTACCCAGTATAGGATCAGTTTTATCCTTTGCTGAGTTGAAAAAGTGTTCAACTTTTTGTTCGGTTTTGCAAGAAACAGAGAGATTGTGCTTTTTTTTAATTTACATGCCAAATCAGAATTCCAGCCGAAAAAGGGTCAGACACTTTTTTTTTTCAATTGTCTTGAATTTTGAACGGATCATTTGTTTAGGTTAAAGAGACGACGTATTCTTATTTGGAGAGTGAAGAAGGTCATAGATCTTTAATATGGTGAAAAATATTATGTCCCAGATAAGCTCTAAACTTGCAGCCACAAGTCCTTAGTCCAAGATGAACCTAAAACAAAAAAAATGTTTAGAAGAATAGTTTTCCAAAATTGGGGACCAGAAGGGCGAAAAAGGTCTTTTCCCAATCCCCTGAAAACTTATATCGTAACTTGTTTGGCCAAGAAGACTCCAATGAACAAGAAAAAAAGGTGGAAAAATATAAACTACCCAGAAAATGGATCAAGAAGGGACTAAGTTGTCTTCTGATGCCTATTAAGATTCTGTAAAAATATTTGTTGGTGTTCAAATTTATAAAGATTTGGAATGGATTTTTGTGGCATATATTGGAGTTGATGTATCTATGGTTGGTCGTCACTTCAAAACAGGAACTTCTTAGGCACATTTTAATGGAGAGGCGAACACGTTGTATATTTATGAAATCAGAATTTTTAAAGGATTTTAACCTACTTGAACTGAGGGTTCAAAGTGGCACTCTTGGGCAGATTTTGATTAGATTACATACTAATTAAATTTGATTAGATACTGACTAGGTACTAATCACTGAATTTCTTCAAGATTGCAGAATCATAGTTCTACGTCTAAAGAAAGTAAGTAAATGTTTTGCTGAACTGGAATTTGCCAGAAAAACTTGTAACTAGATTTTGGCTCGCGAAGCTGACATTGTTTCTTTTAGCGAGAATTAGTTGTTCTTTTTGGTTACACAAAATAGCTTAAAAAGTAACTAGGGTTTATTTATTAGATCTCTCACCATATCCCCCCTCCTTTTAATGAAGCACATATTTCAGAAAAGTTCCTTTATACATTATTTTTTACAGTCTTACCGAAGATGCTCAATGAAAAAAAAACACTTTTTATTGCAATAAAAATAGTATATCGTTAATAAATTAGTACAATCCACCAAGATAAAACTACTTTATTCTGAGATTTTAGAAAACGTTTTTCACAAAACAAGTTTGTCAAAAAAAAGTAAAGAGCTTCATTCAGCCGAAAATGAGCAGAAATAAAGTCAAACAGTCTTCAAAGCGTAAAACTACCACAAATGAAAATCCATAAATAAATGAAACTTAAAACGAAGAGAAGTTATAGTAAATAGCTGAGTCAAACTCAAAACGAGCAAAAATTAACATGAGTAGGGCTGAAAACCCCTGCCTTCTCAAGACCAGAACATAATTTGTGCGTCACTGAAAAAATATAACAAATGACCGTGTATTGTTAATTTAATTGACATACAATGCTATTTATTCCCTATAGATTTAATAATTTCTTATTTATGAAAGTAAAAAATAGAAAAAAAAAATTAAAACATATTTTGTTTTCAGTAAAGCGCCACGTTGAGCAAAACGGCTATCTCAAAATTTTGATTGGATATTTTGGGGAAATGGTGGGCGTAGGAGGGGGTTGATTGCCCTCCAACCACTTTCAACTATTAAAAAGAACACTAACCCTTTCAATTTTCAATTGAATGAGCCCTTTTCAAAGTTTCTACGACAACCCCTTCGATACGAAGAGCCCTGGTCTAAATAAAAAAAAAAAAAAATACATTACGCCCACATCGCTCTTTACTTAGGCAGCACTATGGCACTTCCTGTGATCCTTGTGTTTGAGGAAATGATGGGCGAGGGGTGGCTTGTTGTTCTCTAATCACTTTTGACTATTAAAATAGGACACTAGACCTTTCAATTTCCAATCCAATGATCCCTCCCTGAATTTTATGTGACCACCCTTTCCACAAGAACCGTATATGCCCCCGGTGCATAACTTATAACCCTTGCCCTGAGAGCTCTGGGACGCGGGGGGGGGGGGTTAATCTTTAGAGGCATAATTACTGGACCTTTCAACTACGCTTAAGAAATTGGCTAACTAAAAATTTTCTTTTGATGTATTTGGGGAAATGATAGATGTGGGGAGGGGGGACAACTGTCCTTTAATCAATTTCAGCGTAATATCGCTGCCTAAGTAAAGAACGATGTTGGCACAACGTATTGTTTATTTGTTTTTTCTTTAGAACAGGGCACTTCGTATCGAAGGAGTTGTCGTAGAAACTTCAAAAAGGGCTTATTCGATTGGAAATCAGAGTGGCTTCTACCCTTTTCAATAGTCGAAAGTGATTAGAAGGCAACAAACACCCCTTTCATGCCCACCATTTCCCCAAACACATTCAAAAAAAAATTGAGATAGCCATTTTGTTCAGCGCAGTTGATTTCCAGATAGAAATTATATTTTTGAGGAGGACATTGCCCCAAAACCCTCAGGGCAAATGTTGCAAGTTATGCCCTGGGGGCATATAAGGTTTTTATTGAAAGCGTTGTCATAGAAACTTCAAAAAGGGCTCAGTCGAATGGAAATTGAAATCGCTAGTGCCCTTTTAATAGTCAAAAGTGATTGGAAGGCAACTAACACCCTTTTCACGCCCACCATTTCCCCAAATATATCCAATCAAAATTTTGAGATAGCCATTTTGTTTCCCGCAGTTGAAAGTTCTGGAAATTTTACCTTTGAGCAGGACACTTCCCCGCAGTGTTCGGGGCAAGGGTTATAAGTTATATCCTGGGGGCATATAAGGTTTTTATGGAAATCTTTGTCGTAGAAACATGAAAAAGGGCTCATTCGATCGGAAACTCAAAGGGCTAGTGCCTTTTTAATAGTCCAAAGTTATTTGAGGGCAACTAACCCCCTCTCATGCCCACCCTTTCCCCAAACACACCCAATTAAAAGGGTAGGCACTTCGTATCGAAGGAGTTGTCGTAAAAAACTTCAAAAAGGGCTTATTCGATTGGAAATCGGAGTGGCTTCTACCCTTTTTAATAGTCGAAAGTGATTGGAAGGCAACTAACACCCCTTTGACGCCCACCATTTCCCCAAACACATTCAAAAAAGTTTTGAGATAGCCATTTTGTTCAGCGCAGTTGATTTCCAGATAGAAATTATATTTTTGAGGAGAACATTGCCCCAAAACCCTCAGGGCAAATGTTGCAAGTTATGCCCTGGGGACATATAAGGTTCTTATTGAAAGCATTGTCGTAGAAACTTCAAAAAGGGCTCAGTCGAATGGAAATTGAAATGGCTAGTGCCCGTTTAATAGTCAAAAGTGATTGGAAGGCAACTAACACCCTTTTCACGCCCACCATTTCCCCAAATATATCCAATCAAAATTTTGAGATAGCCATTTTGTTTCCCGCAGTTGAAAGTTCTGGAAATTTTACCTTTGAGCAGGACACTTCCCCGCAGTGTTCGGGGCAAGGGTTATAAGTTATATCCTGGGGGCATATAAGGTTTTTATGGAAATCTTTGTCGTAGAAACATGAAAAAGGGCCCATTCGATCGGAAACTCAAAGGGCTAGTGCCTTTTTAATAGTCCAAAGTTATTTGAGGGAAACTAACCCCCTCTCATGCCCACCTTTTCCCCAAACACACCCAATCAAAAAAATTTTTAAGCCTTTTTATTCAACATAGTTGAAAGTTATTGGAAATTAGGTCTTTACGGATGAAAACCACTTCCCCCCACATCCCTCAGGGCAAGGGTTGTAAGTTATGTCCTGGGGGCATATAAGTTTTTTTTATAGAAAGCGATGCTGTAGAAACTTCAAAAGGGCTCATTCCATTTGAAATTGAAAGGGCTAGTGTCCTTTTTAATAGTCGAAAAGGATTTAAGGACAACTTCAATCCATCATTTCCACAATTTTAACATAATTTGCACTTTACGGAAAAAATACAAATGAATGTGCATTGTCAGTTTAATATACATGCACTAATTTTTAGTAATCAAAATGCTAATAGTATTTGATTTATTAAAGTTATAAAAGTAAAAAAAATTATATTTTTTTTCAGTAAAGTGCAAATTATGTTCTGGCCTCGGGAAGGCATAGGGGTTTTGAGGCCATCTCATATTAATTTCTACTCGTTTTGAGTTTAACTCGGTTATTTATTGTAATTTCTGTTCGTTTTGGGTTTCATTTATTTATCGATGCTGATTTGTGGTAGTTTCACCCTTGGTAGATTATTTCATTTTATTTTTGCTCATTTTTGGTTTAATGGAATTCTTTACTTTCCTTTGTAAAGCTTATTTTGTGGAAAAAGGTTTTTCAATTAATATATGAAAAAAGAACCATCTATCCACACGCCATCTACAAGTTCAACTTTCCGCAAGCGTGCCAACACTGGTAATATGAATTTCAAATCATAGTTGGAATGTAAACATGTAAAAAGTATTGCTGCTTGACATTAACATTACACGATTTATGCATAACCCACAAAAAGTCACTCCCTCTCGACGAAGTATTCTACCACAAATGGTCATGACTGCGGACTTTCATATCCCCCTCAATAATTTTCTTCTTACAAACCCAACAAAATATCTTGGTTTTTAATAGCCAACTCGTCTAGTGGTGATAGAGTCATTGGATAATGTGTGTTGCGCAGCTGTGAGGTTGCCTTATTTGCTGTTTTAATAAGAGCAACCATACCTGTGCCAACAAAGTCTTCCCCACCCAATGTCTCAACTAAATCTACCAATTGCATGGTATCAGTAGAGTCTCTCCACGCATTGGAAAAGGAGACGGCAACAGCTTCATGTTCTTTAATACGATTCAAATTTGATGGATCGTAGTGTGTTCTGAAAACTTTTGAACCACAAGGTGGCATTTTCTCCTGGAACCGTCTCCAAGGAGTGGTACCCATGACGCTTGCAGTGTTTCAAATGGTTAATTAAAAAAAAATTCCGAAAAATAAGTTTTTCAAAGAAAAGTAAAGGCCATTTTAAACTTATGCTCGGCAGATACAAATACCTTTTAAAATTCAAACTCAAAACGACCAGACTATTAAACAATAAATGAAACCCAAAACGAACAGAAATTAAATAAACAATCATAGCAAAAACAAACAACAAGCAATAATATAAATGAATAAATTAAATAAACAACCAATGCAAACAAACATACAACAGATATTCACGTAAATTAATAAATAAATCTTAAAACGAGTGAAACTTAAATTGAATATGCAAATCAAGCTTGAAACGAACAAAAATCACCACAAACGAGGGTTTGGGTATGACCTGGTTCTCTCACTGTAAAAGTCTAAAACCTACTGCGTTATTGGCCCTTTACTGAAAACCAATTTTATGGCAAATATTTTCTTTTGTACTTAATATTGAAAATAAACATTATAATTATAGTAACATTGAGCTTTCAGCAATTGATATCATTATACATCAAATATTCAGTTTCATTTATTAGCTCTTTTTAAAGTTGTCCAACACGAATATAGTTTCACTACAAACAAGTGTTTGGATACTGCCTCCTTTCTTAACTGTAAATAAAAACCAAAAGCCTACTGCGTCATTGGCGGTTAACTGAAAACGGATTATACTACAGATTGTTTATTTTCTAGTTCTTACTGCATTGAAAATAAAAATACATTACAGTGAAATAAATTCTTGAACTGATGGATCTTTCAACAATTAATATCATTATACATCAAATATTCAACTTGACGTTGTTTATACTTTCCAAGACTGTTCAAGACGCATATAGTTTTCAGTAAAGCGCCAATGTAGTAGGTTTTAGACTTTTACAGTGAGAGAAGGAGGTCATACCCAAACTCTTGTTTGTGGTAATTTTTGTTCGTTTCAAGTTTGATTTGCATAGTCAATTTAAGTTTCACTCGTTTTAAGATTTATTTATTAATTTACATTAATATATATTGTATGTTTGTTTGGATTGATTGCTTATTTAATTTCTGTTCGTTTTATGTTTCATTTATACTTCAATAGGAAAATATTTTTTTTCGATTTATGCTTGATTTTCATATTAAATCTAAGCATTACTTGCTTTAAGATCTATTTATTCGTTTATATTGTTACTTACTGTATGTTTTTGCTATGATTGTTTATTTAATTTTTGGTCGTTGTTGGTTCCACTTATTATTTAATATTAACTTCTGGTCGTTTTAAGTTTGAGTTTTAGCAGGTACTTGTATAAATTGATCTTAAGTTCAAATTGGCCTTTACTTTTATTGGATAAACTTAGTTTTCAGAAAGTTTTTTTAATTAATTTTTTTTTGTTTTTGATTGCAAAAAGTTTTCTGTTTGATGAGATTCATTTTTTCGAACTCAGACTTTAATTAAAAAAAATCAAATATTCATCAAAGTATCAAAACTTATATCAAAGAAACAATATCAAAGTGAAAAAATGGGTTTTTGTTAACCTCGGAGTTTTAATTATCTGATGTTTGAACTATTTTTAACAAAATTGCTATCTCAAAAATTTTATCGGATGGGTTTGGGGGAAAGGGCGTGGGGGGACTATATTAAGCTTCGGTCTCTTTTGAATCTTTAAAAGTGAACTAGAACTTTCTATTTTCAATCAAATGAGCCCCCTCTAAAGTTTCTACGAGTATCCCTTCTATAAGAACCATATATATCTCCAGAGTATAACTTACAACGCCTTTCCCTGAGCCCTAGGGGGTTGTGTCAACCCTGGAGTATTAATATCTGATGGTTTAATTATTTAAAAAAAATGGTCACCTGAAATTTTTATCGGATGGGTTTGTCCATCCGATACACCCAAAGGCGTGGAGGGCGGGAAGGGAAAGTTGCCCTCCGATCTTATTTCACTCTCAGAAAATGAAATACAACTTTTAATTTCCATTCAAATGAACCCTCTCTGAAGTTTATACGATCATACCTTCTATAAGAAACATATATGCCCCCAGAGCAATACTTACAATGCCTGCCCCGACCCTGGGGGGAGGGGGTTGTGTCGACACAAGAGTTTTTTTTATCTAATCTTTGAACTATTTTTAACAAAGAGGCTACCTCAAATTGGGGAGACCAGTTGCCCTCTGATCACTTTTGACTCTTAAAAATGGCACTAAAACTCTCGATTTCCAATCGAATGAGCCCCCATTGAAGTTTATACGACGATCGTGTGTTCATATACAACTATATGAAGTGTCTCTGGGAAAAAAATAAATGGAGTGTGGGGGAGCCTAGCTGCCCTCCAATCACTTTTGACTCTTAAAAAGTGAATTACAACTTTCAATTTTCAATCAAATGAGCCCTCTAGGAAGTCTATTGGAGAATACCTTCCATAACAACCATATATGCCCCAAGGGCATAACTTACAACGTCTACCCCACGGCTCGGGGGGCTGTGTCGACACCGGAGTTTTTTGTTATCAGAACTTTGAACTAATTCTAGCAAAATGTCTCTCTCAAAATTCTTATGTGATGCATTTAGGGAGTGGAGGAGGGGGGGGGGGCGAGGTGCCCTCTGATCTCTTTTGAATCTTAAAAATGGCACAACAAATTTCAATTTCCGATCAAATGAGCCCTCTCCAAAATTGATACGACCACCCCTTCCATACGAACTATATATGCCCCTAGAGCATTGCTCATAACGCCTGCCTCCGGGCCCTGGCGGGTTCCGTCGACACAGGATTTTTTCTTATCTGACATTTGAACTATTTTTAATGAAATCGGTATTATAAAAATTTTATCGCATGGGCTTGGGGAAAAAACGGTTTGAGGGGGGGGGGCTAGTTGCCCTCGGAAATCTTTTGACTCTTACAAAATTGAGCTAGAACTTTTAATTTCCAATCAAATGAGCCCCCTCTGAAGTTTATACGAGCATCCCTTTCATAAGAACCATATATGCCCCCATGAAAACACTTACAATGCCTATCCCCCGGGATCTGGGGAGCGTTTTTATTATCTAATTTTTGAACAATCTTCAAAACACTGGTTATCTCAAAATTTTTAGCGGACGGGTTTGGGGAAAAAAGAGCGTGGGGGCTAGTTTAACTCTTTTGACTCTTAAAAAGCGAGCTAGAACTTTCAATTTCCAATCACACGAGCCCTCTATGAAGTTTATACGAGCATCTCTTTCATACGAACAATATATGCCCCAGGGCATAACTTACAACGCCTGTCCCCTGGCCCTGGGTTGTGACGACACCTGAGTTTTTGTTATTTGACTTTTGAGCAATTTTTAACTTAATGGCTATCTCAGAATTTTTATTGGATGTATTTGGGGAAAAAGTGGCATGGGGGGGAGGTGGATAGTTGCCCTCCTATCTCTTTTTACTCTAAAAAACTGAATTAGAAATTTCAATTTCAAATCAAATGAGCTATCTCTGAATTTTTTACGAGCATCCCTTCATATAATCCCCCAAAGCATAACTTACAACACCTGCCCTCAGGCCCTGGGGGGGGGAGGGGTTGTGTTGACTCCTGATTTTTTGTTATATGGTCTTTTAACCATTTTTTAAAAAAAGCTTTCTCAAAGTTATTATCGGATGGGTTTGAGAAAAAGGGCGTGGAGGGGGAGGGCTAGGTTTCCTCCAATCTCTTTTGACTCTTAAAAAGTGAACCAGAACTTTCAATTTCCAATCAAATGATTCCTCTTTGAAGTTAATACGAGCATCCCGTCCATAAGACCCATAAACACCCCCAGGGCATAATTTACAACACCTGCCCTCGGGCCCTCGTGGGTTGTGTCGACAACGGAATTCTTATTAGATGATCTTTGAACTATTGTTAACAAAATAGCGCTCTTAAAATTTTTATTGGATGCATTTGGGAAAAAAGGGTTTGGGGGGAGGCAGGTTACCCTCCAATGTCTTTTGACGCTTAAAAGGTGAACTAGAGCTTTCAATTGCCAATTAAATGAGCCCTCTCGGAAGTTTATACGAGCATTCCTTCCATAAGAACCATATATGCCCCCAGGGCATAAATTATAACCCTTACCCCTGAAGACTGTGGGGAGAGTGTCCTGCTCAAACATATAATTTCGAGAACTTTCAAGAACGTTGAACAAAATGTATATATTAAAATTTTGATTGGATGTGTTTGGGGAAATGGTGGGCGTGGAAGGGGTGTCAGTTGCCTTAGAATCACTTTCGAATATTTAAAAGGGAACTATCCATATATGCCCCCAGGGCATAATTTACAACCCTTGCCCTGAGGGTTGTGGGGGAGTTGTCTTCCTCAAAGACGTAATTTCCAGAACTTAAAACTACGTTTGATAAAATGGCTATGTCAAAATTTTGATTGGATGTGTTTGGGAAAAGGTGGACGTGAGAGGGGAATTGGTTGCCCTCCAATCACTTTCGACTATTAAAAAGGGCACTAGCCCTTTGAATTTCCAATCAAATGAGCATTTTGTGAAGTTTCTACGACAACGCCTTCTATAAAAACCTTATATGCCCCCAGGGCATAATTTACAATCCTTGCCCTGAGGGTTGTGGGGGAGTGTCCTCCTCAAAAATTTTTTTTCTATCTGGAAAGTAACTACGCTGAACAAAATGGCTATCTCAAAATTTTGTTGGGTGGTGTTTGGGGGAAGGGGGGGCGGGGGGGGGGGCGCGAGTTGCCCTCCAATCACTTTTAACTATTAAAAAGGGCACTAGCCCTTTGAATTTCCAATTGAATGAACCTTTTTTGAAGTTTCTACGATAACGCCTTCTATAAAAACCTTATATGCCCCCCGGGCATAACTTAAAACTCTTGCCCTGAGGATTGTGGGGGAGTGTCCTCCTCAAAAACATATTTTTATCTGAAAATCAACTACGTTGAACAAAATGGCTATCTAAAAATTTTGATTGGATGTTTTTGGAAGAATAATGGGCGTGGGGGGGGGGGGGGGGAGTTGCCCTTCAATCACTTTCAACTATTAAAAAGGGCACTAGCCCTTTGAACTTCCAATCCAGTGAGCCTTTTTGAAGTTTTTACGGCAACGCCTTCTATAAAAATCTTATATGTCCCCAAGGCATAACTTAAAACCCTTGCCCTGAGGGTTATGAGGGAATGTCTTCCTCAAAAACATATTTTCTATGTGGAAATCAACTACGCTGAACAAAATGGCTATCTCAAAATTTAGATTGGATGTGTTTGGGGGATTGATTGGTGTTGGGGGGAGGGGCTAGTTGCCCTCCAATCACTTTAGACTATTAAAACGGTCATTAGTCCTTTGAATTCCCAATCGAATAAGCCTATTTTGAAGTTTCTACGACAACGCCTTCTATTAAAAACCTTATATGCCCCCAGGGCATAATTTAAAACCCTTTCATTGAGGGTTTTGGGGGAGTGTACTCCTCAAAAAAAAAATTATATTTGGAAATCGACTACGTTGAACAAAATGGCTATCTCAAAATTTTGATTGGATGTGTTTGGGAGAATGATGGGCGGGGGGGGGGGTTGCTAGTTGCTCTCCCCTCCAATCACTTTCGACTATTAAAAAGGGCACTAAAACTCTCGATTTCCAATCGAATGAGCCCCCTTTGAAGTTTCTACGATGAACCCTTCCATATGAAGTGCCTCTGGGAAAAAAAATAATAAAACATTGGAGCCGTAGGGCCTTTACTATAGGCTACGCTATAGCGTTGCCTCTGATTTTTCCATTTTAACTCTGTATGGAAACCTGATAGGCACATTGGACAGTAATGACGTGAAATGTACTTCTGACCCTCATTTAAAACCCTGCTAATATTAGTAATGAGTAAGAAATGTCCAACTGAATCAGGATCTTCGGCAAGGTCGTAGAGAGGCCATACCAAGTGTTTCACTGATTCATTGGGCGGAGCCTTTACGGAATATATCACCCTTTTTTTATTACTAAGTTCCCTTCTTCGTAATCTTCACCAAACTGCAACACGGTAACCCCAATCCTTAAATGTTCATTGGCTCTCTCAAAAATATCAATCCCTTTTAGTGGCAATGGGTAATGCCCCTTTAAACAATTAAAATCTACTTCAGGAAATTCTGCCTCCTCTCCACACCTATGAACTGCTAAACCGTCCAAATTTGTCTTACTAGCATCATCTCTTTGGGTATTATGCCCTGCAACAAGGACAGAATATTTGAAACATTGCATGCACGTATCGAAAGAAAATCGTTGTACACCCTTAGTACCCTTAAATTTGCATTAAATTTTGCACTCCCCTGTCCTCCTCTCCCACCTTTTAAAACCAATTCTTTTTTAAATTTTGTAATATTAATTTCTAATATTTCAATAAATAAAACTACCAGCCCACTATCGTTTTCATTGGACCCCTCCATCCTATTAGAAATTTCACCCGCCCAATCCGAAAAAACATTCTCAAAATCCTGCAAGTCCGGATGAAGCGTTTGCAGATAATACTCGCGCATATCACCTGTACTTGCATTAAAAAAATATTTTAAGCGTGATAGATGCTTTAATGCTGTCCCTACCCCCAGCCTTTCACACATTGCATTCGGAAACTGCCCGAATCTTGCTGATATAGGAGTGCAACAGGTCAGTAGGGTCCGTAGGGATAACCACTTGTAAGGGAGTTGAATGGATCTCCGAACTCAGGTGTATAAACATGAATGTTTCGCAAAACGGTATTCACTAAATACAAATCGGGTAAAGCTGGGAATGAGCCGGCACCACTTCGTCCTGCCCCATCCTCATCACTCTCACTGTAAGGGGTGGGTACCCTTAGCGCCCTCTCGACCTTGCTAGGTGGTATTTGATCCAAAACACGGTCCAAAAAGTCACAGCTGAGGCGGAGATCCCTCACGACGGCATCATAATCAATTTTGGGGGACTTTATACTAATCAGACTCACCCTCACACTTGGACCCCCCTCGTGTTCACTTTCCATCAAATTGTCGAAAAAATTTGATGGTGGCGATAATATGTTCTCTGGAGATGATAGTGTGTGAACCTAGAAAAATAATAAGAGCATATTAGCTCAATGAAATACATTGCCCTATGAAAAAAAAAAATTTGAGAATTACCCCGTGTACTCATATACACCATTCTTCTCGCTTGAATGCTTTCATTTTATTTTGAGTCATAGAAGGGTACCGTAACCCTTTTGGTACTCTAGACCCCTACTACTTATCAGTAGAGGTCTAAGTACCAAATCTATGGCCTTATGTTCCTTGGCACCTTTCCAAGGCAGATTACCAGACCGGTTATTGCTATTGATATCAATTGCACATGAAAAAATCGTGTTTGGGGAGATTACGTTCCTTGGCACCTTTTCAGAGCATGTACTTATGGATTTCATTGGTACCTTTCCAAGCGAGCGGGGATTCCCCTCCGGTTCCTAAACATTGCAAAAAAGATAACAGCATGAGCGGGGATTCCCCACACAAGTTTGTTTCAACTCCAAGTTTTTCAACCAGACTGTTTTTTAGCTAACATCTGTTCTTTAGGAGCCAATCAGAGACATCGGAGCTTGGAAGATGGAGAAAAAAAGGGTTAAAGTGATTAGCAGTTAAGGTAACCCTGAACAGCATGTTAATTCATATCTTATTTATTATAAATTTGGAACAGTATCAATCTATGAAAATGGTTAAAGATGATAAAATGGCCTTATGACTTGACCTAGCTTTACTTCTTTGATGTGTTCTGTATATTACACAAGTGGCGTTTGAACAGTGCTGTCAGTTTAAAATAGGGTCCAACGTTATAGTATACTAAAAAGTTGATACTAAGAGAGATGTAGATGGCAAGAAAATAATTTTAATAAAGAAATTCAGAACAAACCATAGAAACCCTTGCAAATCAAGTAGTAAGGTGTATGTGAGTACGAACCATCAAGGATCATAAGCACCAATGACCCTAAACAGCAGAGACATCAACCCTCCAGAGGTCCCCTATCCCCAAAATTTAAGGGCGCCGCCACCCGCCCACGTTTTGGGCCCCCGCCCCCCATTTTTTTTTTATCTCTTTTTTTGAGAATTTAAATTATTTCTTTTAACAAGTATAATTCATTAAGATATTTGGATTCAAATGTGAAACTTTATTACATTTTTGGATCCAAAAATAAAGTATCTCTGTAAAATCTTAGTTAATGAGAGTTTTTCACCGTAAACTCTAGTTTTCTGTAAGAAAACTATGGAAAATACAATTCTCTGGTTCTAATGTGAAACTTAAGTCCATTTTTGGATCAAAAAATAAAACTTTTTCAGTAAAATCTGAGCGAATTAGTTTTTTTTACCGTAAACTCGAGTTTTTTCTAATAAAATTATGGAGAATACATTTTTGTGATTCAAATGTGAAACTTAAGTCCATTTAGGGATCGAAAAATAAAACTATTTCCGTAAAATCTGAGATAAGTAGGGTTTTTGACCGTAAACTCTAGTTTTTTGTAAGAAAATTATGGAAAATACAATTCTCTGCTTCAAATGTGAAAAAAATAAAACTATTTCCGTAAAATCTGAGATAATGAGTTAAATTTCACATTTGAATCAGAGAATTGTATTTTCCATAATTTTCTTACAAAAAACTAGAGTTTACGGTCAAAAACCCTTATTAACTCAGATTTTACAGAAATAGTTTTATTTTTCGACCCTAAAAAGGACTTAAGTTTCACATTTGAACCAGAGAATTGTGTTTTCCATAATTTTCTTACAAAAAACTAGGGTTAACGGTTAAAAACCCTTAGTAGATCAGAATTTACAGAAATAGTGAATTTTTTCGATCCAAAAATGGACTTAAGTTTCAAATTTGGAGCGAAGAATGGTATTTTCCATAAATTTTTTACAAAAAACTATTCTTTACGTGAAAAAACCCTAATAAGCTCAGATTTTGCGTAAATAGTTTTATTTTTCGATCCATAAATGGACTTAAGTTTCACATTTGAAGCAGAGAATTGTATTTTCCATAATTTTCTTACAAAAAAACTAGAGTTTACGGTCAAACAACCCTCATTATCTCAGATTTTATGGAAATAGTTTAATTTTTCGATCCATAAATGGCCTTAAGTTTCACATTTGAATCAGAGCATTGTATTTTCCATAATTTTCTTACAAAAAAACTAGAGTAGATTTTACAGAAATAGTTTATTTTTTCGATCCAAAAATGGACTTAAATTTCACATTTGAACCAGACAACTGTATTTTCCTTAATTTTCTTACAAAAAACTATATTTTACGGTCAAAAACCCTAATTAGCTCAGATTTTACGGAAATAGTTTTATTTTTCGATCCATAAATGGACTTAAGTTTCACATTTGAAGCAGAGAATTGTATTTTCCATAATTTTCTTACAAAACAACTAGAGTTTACGGTAAAAAAACCCTCATTATCTCAGCTTTTATGGAAATAGTTTTATTTTTCGATCCATAAATGGACTTAAGTTTCACATTTGAATCAGAGAATTGTATTTTCCATAATTTTCTTACAAAAAAACTAGAGTAGATTTTACAGAAATAGTTTATTTTTTCGATCCAAAAATGGACTTAAGTTTCAAATTTGAAGCGAAGAATTGTATTTTCCATAAATTTCTTATAACAAACTATACTTTACGGTCAAAAACCCTAATTAGCTCAGATTTTGCGGAAATAGTTGTATTTTTCGATCCATAAATGGACTTAAGTTTCACATTTGAAGCAGAGAATTGTATTTTCCATAATTTTCTTACAAAAAAACTAGAGTTTACGGTCAAAAAACCCTCATTATATCAGATTTTATGGAAATAGTTTTATTTTTCGATCCATAAATGGACTTAAGTTTCACATTTGAATCAGAGAATTGTATTTTCCATAATTTTCTTACAAAAAAACTAGAGTAGATTTTACAGAAATAGTTTATTTTTTCGATCCAAAAATGGACTTAAGTTTCACATTTGAACCAGAGAATTGTATTTTCCATAATTTTCTTACAAAAAACTATAGTTTACGGTCAAAAACCGTAATTAGCTCAGATTTTACGGAAATAGTTTTATTTTTCGATCCATAAATGGACTTAAGTTTCACATTTGAAGCAGAGAATTGTATTTTCCATAATTTTCTTACAAAAAACAAGAGTTTACGGTAAAAAAACCCTCATTATCTCAGCTTTTATGGAAATAGTTTTATTTTTCGATCCATAAATGGACTTAAGTTTCACATTTGAATCAGAGAATTGTATTTTCCATAATTTTCTTACAAAAAAACTAGAGTAGATTTTACAGAAATAGTTTATTTTTTCGATCCAAAAATGGACTTAAGTTTCACATTTGAACCAGAGAATTGTATTTTCCATAATTTTCTTACAAAAAACTATAGTTTACGGTCAAAAACCCTAATTAGCTCAGATTTAACGGAAATAGTTTTATTTTTCGATCCATAAATGGACTTAAGTTTCACATTTGAAGCAGAGAATTGTATTTTCCATAATTTTCTTACAACAAACTGGAGTTTACGGTCAAAAACCTTTATTAGCTCAGATTTTACGGAAATAGTTTTATTTATCGATCCATAAATGGACTTAAGTTTCATATTTGAATCAGAGAATTGTATTTATCATAATTTTCTTACAATAAACTAGAGTTTACGGTCAAAAACCCTTATTAGCTCAGCTTTTACGGAAATAGTTTTTTTTCGATCCAAAAATGGCCTTAAGTTTCATATTTGAACCAGAGAATTGTATTTTCCATAATTTTCTTACAAAAAACTAGAGTTTACGGTCAAAAACCCTTATTAGCTCAGTTTTTACAGAAATACTTTATTTTTTGATCCAAGAATGGAATTAAGTTTAACATTTTAAAGCTACGCTCGTAATGAATGATACTTGTTATCAGAAAAATGTCAATTGCCAAAAAAAAGAAAAAAAAAATTAAAAGAAAGGGGGGGAGGGGGCCCAAAACGTTGGAGGGAGGGGGCACCCTTCAATTTTGGGGATAGGGGACCTATGGAGTGTTGATGTCCCTGCTGGTTAGGGTCATTGGTGCTTATGATCCTTGATGGTTCGTACTCACATACACCTTACTACTTGATTTGCAAGGATTTTTATGGTTTGTTCTGAATTTCTTTATTAAAATTATTTTCCTGTCATCTACATCTCTCTTATTATCAACTTTTTAGTATACTATAACGTTGGACCCTATTTTAAACTGACAACACTGTTCAAACGCCACTTGTGTATTATAGAGAACACATCAAAGAAGTAAAGCTAGGTCAAGTCATAAGACCATTTTATCATCGTTAAACATTTTCATAGATTGATATTGTTCCAAATTTATAATAAATAAGGTATGAATTAACATGCTCTTCAGGGTTACCTTAACTGCTAATCACTTTAACTTTTTTTTTCTCCATCTTCCAAGCTCAGATGTCTCTGATTGGCTCCTAAAAAACGGATGTTAGATAAAAAAACAGTCTGGTTGAAAAACTTGGAGTTGAAACAAACTTGTGTGGGGAATCCCCGCTCATACTGTTATCTTTTTTGCAATGTTTAGGAACCGGAGGGGAATCCCCCACTCGCTTGGAAAGGTACCAATGAAAGGCGAGCAAAACTCTCTCCCATCCCTCCAAAAATATTTTATTCAGAGATTTCTTGTTCAAAAATTATCCAATCACTAATTAGAATCAATCACACTCCTATTATTCAAACATTAATTAATATCATTAATAGTGTCCAATTTGCGAATTCCTTATCCCTTTTTGGAAATGTCAATCAAACAATTCCCATTGTAAAAGTGTGTTTAATCACGTTGCTTGGAAAGGTATCCATAAGTACATGCTCTGAAAAGGTGCCAAGGAACGTAATCTCTCCAAACACGTTTTGTTCATGTGCAATTGATATCAATAGCAATAACCAGTCTGGTAATCTGCCTTGGAAAGGTGCCAAGGAACAAAAGGCCATAGAAATGGTACTTAGACCTCTACTCTTATCATATATATGTAAAGGCCTCCGTTGGGCCGCACTACTACTATAAATGTAACAAACCCCCTACTAGCAGTTAAGATTGTTAAAACTTACCGAGGGAGAATTGCATCAAGGACATCCATAATTCTTTGTGGGATTTCATAGCTCGTGTGGTCATCCGTCAGTGCAGCTTCTTCCCCAAAGAACTTATCGAACATATCATCAATGCCAAAATCACCTTGAAAAAAGGATATTCTTACTCCTTTTAGCAGAATTACCCCCGAAAAAATTTCGACGCAAGGTCTTAGTTATTTCCTGAAAATGAATGTCCCATTTACCACAGGGGGTCCTGATACCCCCTTCCATTATTAGAAAACCTCAAATAACCTTCTTAGTGACAACAGTAAAACACTGGTTTTAGCTATTTTTTTAGAGGCCCAAACTAAGGGGGCTGGCAAATAACCCGAAGCTTCAATATTCCAACAGCATAAAAAAAATTGCGAAAAGTCAAAAGTATTGATAATTACGAACGAGTAAACCTTTATTTGCTTAAAAGAATGTATGAGTTTTAGAATAAGAAGTTCTCTTCATAGCCTGAAAAGCCAAAAAAATTACATTATTACAGTGAAAAGCCAATCAAAGCTTGAAAAGGCGAAAGTAGACTAGAAAAATTAAGTTGAAAAGAATGTCTTATCTTAAGATATTTCATGGGAGCGAAAGGAGTTTTTAAGACTAAGGAGGGCTGGCATATAACCTGAAGCCTCAATATTCTAACCAATTAAAATAGAGAAAATTCCAAACTATTAATCGAGAACTAAAGAATCAGCACTCATCACCCTAAAAGAATTTTAACGAAACGCCCTGAAATACTTTTGATGTCTTAGGAGCAGTTTCTTCAATAACTTAAAAATTTAGTGAAAAATGACTTTATTAGTTTTAGAATGAACAGTATGAATTAGAAACAGAATATACACTAGCTAGAAAAAAGCGGTGAGTTTTGTATCGTACCAATAAATAATCTTTATGAAAAAATAATTTCACACAAAAAACATCACGATTTTGTGGAGACGGTCCATTGTCGTTAGATGTGCTTGCAGCTTGATGAGTAAGACCCTGCGCAGCTCTTGAAGTTCCAGGCATTGCAGCTTGCATGGAAGGCGCAGGGGGTGGGTAGAGCACGGTCCTGGATGGCCCAGCCATCTCCATCCGTTGCACAGGGGTTGCCTCAGTGCCCCTAACCCTCTTGGCTGGTGGGGGGGAGAGCGGGAAATTCCTAGAAAAGAAAACAAGATTTAGTACAGAAAACAAGATTTATTGGAAATAGCGGTTCCTCCTAGAAGCCATAGTATATTTTTTATAATACATCAACCATTCCCCGAAACCCTCTCCTGTTTTTAAAAATACGGAACTATTTGTCTAGGGGCGGATAAAATAGACCTGGTGCATGCCGTGCAAAATAGCTACATGGGACCGGTGTTTTCTCATTTCCAGAAACCCTCTCTAATTTCGTGTCATCACAACATATATCAAAGCTAAGGGGGTGCTAGAGAGGTATAAAACTAATAACTTGTGTACGATGAAAAGGGGGATATTTTGTGGTACGCGCCCTGGAAATATGCTAGGTTTCTTAACCCTCCAGCCTTATATGCAGCTATCTCAGGCTTTAAAAAACTAGCATTATTCATCTAAGAATTTTTAGTGCTTATTTAAATAGTTTTAAAATCCCGATCTCAAAATACCCTCCACCAGTCTCATTCCCTCTTTCCATGAAAGCAATAAGTAGAATTTGCGAAGAATAAACTAGGCTTAGAAACAAAATGTCTCATTACATAACTTGCGAGATATAAAACTAGAACTGCTGACCTAAGCCAATAAAAAAATGGAGCATTCCCCCGTAAGGTTTCTTGTGTCAATTTTGTTGACAATCTTAGTTGGAAATACCATCCCTGTTGTTCACACATGTTTTGTTAATTATAGACAGAGAGAGCACAAGAGACACGAGTCAAATTTAATGAATCGCATGCTAAGGGTTAAACGACCGTCTCTAGGCATGAGGGGGAAAAAGACGGGTTTTCTCAAAAAGCGTTATTTACCAAAAAGAATAATTTCTTTTGAATAGATTAATTCTTCACTGATGGAGGATGGGGTTTTGGGTTGCTACGTGGTAAATAGGGGATAATGTGAGCTGAAAAATGAGTATAGACAACATGATGTGGTGGAGGAGGGCGATGGGGCTTGGAGGTAGGGGTTAAGAAATACTAGAGATAAGAAACTAACCTCTTTGTATCTGAGGGCCATGTCCTTTTTAAAATTTCTAGATTCTTCCATTTTTAGGTAGCTCTATCACCTTCAAAAGTCTGAACGATACTAATGTAGAATTGCCTTTCCCTCAGCTATTTATAGCTTCGTCGGGAAACAAGGCTTTACATGGGGCTTTTAATTCTAGAGGGTGGAACTGGGCATCTTCCAGAAAAGACAACTAGACTACTATATGGGGGCTTCTATCTTTAGAGGGAAAATACAAAGGAACTGGGCATTTTTCAGAAAATGGTAGACGTCGAGTCCTATATGGGGGCTTCTATATTTAGAGGGAGAACTGGGAATCTTCCAGAAAATGATTGACGTCTAGACTCCTATATGGGGGCTTCTATTTTAAAGCGAGGATAAGACAGGAAAACAATTTATCAAAAATGGCTGTGAATCGAAACAAATGGCGGTTACTAGGGTAAATATTGGAACACCTGGGGATTGTCATGGAAATCTTATGCTATTTTACTATCTGACCGGTTTAAAATCCCATGCTATTTTCTTATGGACCTATTCAAAGCGCGAGGGTGTGTCGTCAGCTGTGTTCCCTTTAATAGAAGACCTATAACCACATTGCCCATGTACTAGAGAACCCATTTATTGCTACTTGTGTATTATAACGACCAAACACCTAATAATCATATAAAAAAATATTGCATCATCTGGAATTCGGGGAATCTTGCCAGCTGGAAACAGGCGACCGCGTTCCACAGCTGTGAGGGACTAGAAGCTCCACTTGTATACGCCTAATGGGCTCACGGAAATTCCATGTTAATCTGCTAACTGACCTGTAGATTCAATAACCCCCACCCACTACTTAGGTCTTTGCCTTTCAATGAAAAACTACTTTTTTGGAAAAAAAACTTTTAAAATTAATTTCTAAAATCGATCTTATACAAATCTGTCATTTATCTAAATAGCTGTCCCACTCGTTTTCATTATTACCATACTGTTGAAGTAAACACAGTGTATACCAGATAGCAACTGAATCAAAAATAAATATTCTTTGCTGTCCACAAAAATACTAAATTTGTCCAGTATTTTATCATATTGAAGTCAATATTATTATTATTATTGTTATTATTATTTATTTATTGCCCGTCAAAAAAAGGTACAAAAGACGGAGTATCACTAAAAAATAAAAAATACACACACACACACACACACACGCACAAAAACAAAAAAAAAACACATCGAACAAATTACAAAGACGAGAAACAAAACCTCAATTATACACTGCACTGCAGGTACGTCAGAAATTTTACTTTTTAAACGTTTTAGAACCCCAAGTACTGAACAAACATAAGCAATATTAGCATCGTTTCATCGAGACGTAATTGGTAAAAAAACTAAAACAAAATAATCCAAATAATCATCAGTGAATAAAAAAAAAAAAATAAATAAAATAGACGGAAAAAATAAAAAATAAAAAAATAAAATAAAAATGACAATATACGGGCAAACAAAATTAAATGGACAGTAATTCATTGCCTCGGCAAATAGTACCAAGGGTGCCAAAATTTTTAGCAAGGTGTGAATTTCTTGTCCACGGCGGGAGCCGCCACAAGAAACTTCGCATGCTTAAAAAACGCGGATCTGAGCTTTCTTTTCTCTGGCTCGGGAAAAATTCTCCAAAATGGGCTTAGGTACAGGAAATGGGGAAGGGATACTGCGTTATAAAGTCGAGCCAGAATTTAACAATTTAAACGGATTTTAGATGAAACTACTCTACTGTAAGCAAAAGCCAGGCGTTTACGGAGACAATCAGTAAGAAGGGAGCGGGTAGTTTTTATATCCTTTCAAATTGGTAAACCAAGGTAAATAGTTTTTGGGACAGGGGCTACAAACAGTCCCCCCCCCAGCCACACAGACGAGACCTCTTCTTGACGCCAGTTGAACAGAAGCATATCCGACTTCTGCGGGTTAAATTCAAGGCCAATGCGACTGTAATTTGATTGTAGTGTAGAAAAGGTGGTCTCTGTACCTGCGACTGTGCGGCTGGGGTTCAAAATGTCATCGGCGTAAGCTATCCTTGTAACGTCTATGCCACGAACTATGCATGTTGTCTCGATAGTAGACTGTGGTTCAATAATACAATTATTAAAGGCACAATGAGATGTGACTGATCCTTGTCGAGCACCCTTTTTTACTGGGACAACAGGATTCCCTCGGTAGGACAGCATCACGTCTGGTGTGTATTCAGTCAGGGCTTGGCCATGGCCAGGAAGTAGGAGTTCAGCCTGTAGGTCGTCGTACATGTTTTTAATGGGTAGTAGGATGTCCTTCTGTACACCTCTCTTTCCCATATCCAGAATGAGTTGGTCATGAAGAAGTGAGTCGTAGGCACGGCGGAGGTCATGTAGACCTGTAACAATGGACTCCTTTGATTCATCAGCGTCAATCAAGACTGAAGGCAAAGTAGAAATGGCGTGGCCGCAACCAAGACCCCTCTGGAACCCAAACTGGGAAGGGGGATTCCAGCATTTTTCCTGGATTACATCAATGACCAAAAGTTCGAAGACTTTTCAAAGCGTAGGTACCACTGTGATCGGTCTGAACGAATATTAGTTTGATGGAATCAAAACCTAGAGTCTTCTCTTTTGAAACTTCGAATCAATTCCAAAGTAACAAGCCAGGTTTCAATTATTCTAAATCTTGATATTTTGCAGCTTAAATAGTTTTTTTGGTAGTCTGAATTCTATGTTTTCAATTTTACATCATTTTATTACTGTGCAGAAGGAGAAACATTAGCAGTAGCTGTCTTGTACTATTTAATTTTTTATTCAAATTGGTTCAGAATTAAGATTTTATAAGATAATAGTAAACACACTAATTTATTTAAGTTTTTTGTTTGCAACATTACAAATTGATTTAAGTTAATAATTTCATTAATTTAAGTACAAATTAATTCAAATTAATTTTTGTTTGCAAATTAATTTAAGTTTTTTGTTTGTAACAATACACACTTATTGTTGCAAACACACACTGCTTTATATAAAAATCCAGGTTTTCAGACTAAATTAAGAAATTAAAAATACTAGAGATACAGCTTGGGATTTTATGAAAACTGTACTGGTGTAAATATGTTGACAATTCTCAGTTCTCAATCTAATAGTTCTAACGATCTGTCTATCCAAGAAATAACCCACCCTCGTGTTCCCATGGAATATTGACTTTTTTCCAAACTTAAAAGCCTGTCGGATTGCGTTCACTTTGTTTGCAACTCACGAAGGTTTTCCAATACCACTTTTAGTTGCTGACAAGAAAATCTTCCGGAAACGAACAAGGCAAAAACTATGTAAAGCCTGGTAATGAAACAGCAAGTGAGCTCTTAGAGCGGGAAAGTCCATTCTTTCTCTCTTTTTTTTTCAGGAAAAGCGGGAAGAACCTGTAAAGCTACCTTGAAGAGGCAAAGAATAGGCCAAAACAGCCGAGAAGGTAACTTATTTTAATTGAGTAAACAAAATTCAGAACAATCTTGACTTGGACCACCTTGTGGTATTTTCGCCTTGTGTAGGCATATATCTTGTATTTTGGATGATGGGTGACAAAAAGAACACTGAAATATAATCACATATATTTGGAGAAATATATTTTAATTGGAAATAGAATCTTGGAGAATAAGGATTAGATCAAAACGTGTTTATCTTAAATACCTAATGACGGTTAAAGGAAGACATTAGTCTTAGGAGTAATTACATGACTCAAATAAAAGACAAATAGAAAAAGAAATAACGTATTTTTTTTTAAATAAAAATATTTTTATTAAATAGACTGTTTTGACTGCAAAATACCTTCACTAAGGACTCAATTCAAGTTTGAAGCTATGGACTTTAAAAGACTTAAAATTAATATAAACAACACAGTTCAGTGCTTAAAAGTATGAACTATTGCAATAAAATTTACGAAAATAGACGAAAATACGTTATAAATGGACGACTTGAGTAAATGGACACGGTTTGAGTTCTTTTAGAATAATATCCATAAGGAAAATATTATTGAACAGACATTTTTCACTGAAAAAAATCGTTATTGCCGCATCAAACAGAGTTTATACAATCTACGAATAGCAAGGCTTCTCACGAATGGGGACACCATTAGGGGATATTGCTCAGAATATGTAATTTATTGTTATAAGAACTATGGTGGGTGAGCAGGGCTCACCCACCTTTTTATTTAAATAATAGTTCTAGTGATAAGACTTCGTCTAAACTTATCCCCTTACTAAGAACAGTTTTATTTTGCACGGTTCTTAGGCTTTAAAAAACTGTCATAAACAATTTTGAATGTTAACTGATTATGTAGTATATATTACTTAAGTTTATTTTGCTTTTTCGTTTTTTTAAAGCTCTTATTTCTTTTTCACTTTTCTGTTTTGATTTTATAGTATTTGATTTCAGTATCAGATTTTGGTTTGCAAGTTGCATTTCAACAGCATGATGACTACGACATCGCCATTGTCGAGAAAGTTTATAGTTCAAGCTCAGCGGCAATTTCTGGACTGAAAAATGGCTACAGGGTAAGTGAAATAGAATTGTTCGCATATATTAAGTTGAATATTCTGACCTGGACATTGTTGTTTTTTAAAATACAGTTTGTCTTGCGTTTTCCAGAGAAATTAGGAAAACAATTAGAAGAAGCTGGTAAAAAAAAAATTGAATATTTACCGTTTATTGGGGAAAATTCCCCTTACAACCCCTACCCCCCTCAAATTCCCCTTTGGGTGTTCTACCAGTTATCATTTCTGAACAATTATCCATTTTTACGCATGTAAAGTGAGGGAGAAATGATGAACAAAACATTTTACGAATAAAATCCACCATAAGCATTAATTTAAACAGAGTCAATTTTTTTTAGTTGTTGAATGTAATGGTAGCCTTAAAAATAAGTTAGTTTATTATGTAGCCATAACACAACTAGCTCAGCATGAAAAGTCTCATTCCAGGGTAAGGAGGGCTTATTTTACGGTGGCTGAATCGTGATATGTGAGAATTGTATGAAAACATTTTGGTTTTTTAGGCAAAAATTGTATAACATGTATTTTAAGACTGATTAACTACTTTCACCATGGGTTCATCAGTTAAACCATACTTTTATGCTGTCTGGGATGAAGGAGTTATGGTTTCTTTTGCGGATTATCATGGTTGCAGCTATTGCTGCAACCTAATAAAGAACAAACCTCAACCCATAGTATCCAAAAATTAAAAAGCTCGTTTGAAAAGAAACTAGCTAGTGAGAAATAATTTCCATTGGTAGTTAATTCAGGCATTAATCTCAACACTTATTTTTTTTTTTTTGAAAAGCAATTCACGAAATTTTTACTAATAGCCTTAAAAACCTTAAAAATTGCGTAGGCTTCGAACCATTCGAATCACCATTGCCCCAAACTTCATGCAGGAAAATTGCAGTCGCTCCACCTTGAAAAACAAGGAAAAGCCCTTTTTCCATAGATATGCCTCTTTTTTCATCACCGCTAGCAGGAAACTAGAACAACATTAAGAGCTATGTGGGGGCTCATTGGAAAGGAATTTGCAATGTCTAGTATCTTTTGTAATTGACAAAACATAATATTTAAAATACAATGTAGTTTCTAACAAAAATTATGTCTTCATTTGCAAGATTATATAACATATGTGTCATCTTCTGAAAAGGTATACTGTTTTCTAAATGATACTCTTAGTTCAAAATATACAATGATAAATCTAATTATTTTTTTTAACAAGCTCAATTTTATCCTCAAAATACAAATCTAAGACTTTTTTGAAAAATACTGTGTTGATGTAAAAAAAAGTATACAGTTTCATAAATTCAGCTCCTTCTGGCGAGCTTTTGTCCAACTGGCAAGATAGACGTGAAGGCACACAGCTTGGTCATATACTACAAGGGGGACACGCCAAGCACCGGCCACTTGAGTCTTGAATGATGATATTTATAGGAAAATTAAATGTTTTAGTTACATTGCCTTTTTTCGTGGTACGTTCTTTTTCCAACCCATCACAAGAATATACTTCAACTGAATTTTTTTAAATCACAATTTGTTTTTGTCTGTCTTTTTTAAATTACAGAAAGCTCATTCGTATTAGAAAGAGCATTCAGTAGTTGATTACGAATCAGGGCTTTAACAAATTTATTAATTAGACTGCTTATTCTTACCTATTTTATTTGGTAATCTCTGCTATAGTTGTCTCAAAATAGCAAGTTGTTCCCCCTGAATATTTACTAAAAAACAAATAATTTTTTTCTTAAAGTTAAAGTGAAGAGCAGCATTAACATTTTAAGCATTAACATAATCTATTTCGTAAATGAGGAGGGCTGCCTTCCTTATTCCCCCCCCCGGACACTTTACTCTACAATTTAACAACGTATTCCTGAAAGTATTGATGGGTTCAACAGATCTAATTAATTAGTAATTCCACAGGTTATATTCACCGATTGCCTTTTAAAGCATTGGAAAAAGAAAAATTTATTGTTTAGAGCAAATCAGCATTAATCTTTAGGTACATAAGTGCCGATTCCCATAAGGTTTGTGCATTTTATGGTAAAAACACGAAAATTGGCATACATATGTAGATAAATACGGAAAATCTGACAGGGGGTGGAACCACATTTTCAGAGCGCGTTTTTCTGCGTTTCACCGTGTTTTTCCGCACTGAAAATCGTGAATTTTAAAACTGAAGCATTTGGACGTTTGAAGCGTCGTTTCTAGTTGATTCGGGTCTGCAAAATCTGAACATGTGCCCACTTTTGAAATCAGATCAAAAGTCTATGAGTTATCGTCATTTTCATCATTGCGGGGCGTACTCTTTTCTGTATACTGAAGTAGTAGATGCGCTTGCGGTATTTTTTATGGCTAAATTGAGTATGCTGAGTCTGAAAATCTTCTTACTTTTAATATCCAACCATCCGTTACTGAGTTGTGATCACTTTCATCATCACGGGGTGTAGACTTTCATGTTTATACATTACTAACTCTGATTCCCCTTAATGTGCAAGTGACGACTGTGGTCTGAATGAATCACAGTATATAAATTATAGGCAGTATGATCTTTCCCTATCTCAGCCATAATAAAAACCCAGACCGAGATACGAGTGCTCCAGAGAACGTATAAACATAAGCGACATTAGATCTTTTCACGGGTAGACAAGTCAGATTTCCCTTGAATGCGAAACTTGGCTTCAACTTTGGAACACTAAATTTTGAAGAAACTAATTTTAAATTAATTTATTTCAATACATATATGAAAATCGACAATTAGTAGTGCAATGGTATTATTAGATGTTTTTAGGAATTAAAAGTAGGTTTCGAAGTCTCAAGTTGGTTTCAAAGGCATTTTGAGAAAGTTTCTGCCAAAATACGTGTTCCAGGGTAATTGGACCGCTAACGGCAGATCAAATGAGAGGAGCTGTTTGTACGCGCTGATATATATATATATATATATATATATATATATATATATATATATATATATATATATATATATATATATATATATATATATATATATATATATATATATATATATATATATATATATATATATATATATATATATATATATATATATATATATATATATATATATATATATATATATATATATATATATATATATATATATATATATATATATATATATATATATATATATATATATATATATATATATATATATATATATATATATATATATATATATATATATATATATATATATATATATATATATATATATATATATATATATATATATATATATATATATATATATATATATATATATATATATATATATATATATATATATATATATATAGATATATATATATATATTTTGTTCTGCGCTTAGTGTTGATCACCCTAGCTCACGTGTTCCAGGATAATTGGACCGCTGATGGCAGATCAAATGAGAGGAGCTGTTTGTAAGCACTAATGCAAGAATAAGTGGGAGGAGCTGTTTGTTCGCACCGAGAACGAAGAGCCAGAAATTATCTGCGGTAAACTTACTGCTATATCTTTATACTGTGGAATGAATAGACCATTTTCGGGTTTAAAAACGCGACTCAAAATACCTTATATTGCTATCAGGTTTAAAAAAGAATGAAGAAAATTCACGTGGTACGTACTTTTTAAAGAGAAAGCATATGAGAAGAGAACAAGTAACGTACCATTTGCCTTTAATAAATGAGAAAAAATGTAATGATTATGTTGATGTTGAAGGTAAAAAAAATAAATAAAGAGCCCTTTTGTTTATATGATGATTATACTGATCTTTGATGTTTTACTTGTGTATTTAGAAATAAAAACTCCAAGAAATTGAAAGTAGTCTATTATGGATTCCAGGTGCTGTTTTTCAAAGGGAGAAGAAAAAGAAAAAAGCGTACAGGAAACCCTCTTTTCTACGAAAAGAAGCCCTGGGTGCTCCTCTATCTGCTATTTAAACCAATCTTAAATAGCTTTCTAATTTTAAGTGAAAACGTACAAATTTAAGCCTTATCTATCCATTTCTTATTTTCAGATAATAAGGTGGGATGGTGTCCCGCTACAAAAGAGGACATCAGATGACATTCAAGCAATACTAGAAGACAGTGGTGATGTAGTTGAAGTAGAATACAAAATGATGAACGAAGAGTAAGTCCATTGCAACCAGGATTAATTGTCTTTGTTTATAGAATTTTTTCAGTCTTAATATCGATCAGAATATTCGTCTTTTTTTCTAGCCGTTTTCATCGTCCTGTTTATTTAGAAGAAAAGATAACCCCTGTGCCGTGCTCATTCGAACGGAAATTAAAAGTTTTAGTGCCCTTTTTAAGTGACCAAAACAAATGGAGGGCAACTAGACCCCCTCCCACACTCATTTTTTTGCCAAAATCACCCGATCAAAATTTTGAGACAGCCATTTTGTTCGGCATGGTCGAAAATACAATAACTATGTCTTATAGAATAACTTAATCACCCAAAGTCCGCGGGGGGGGGGGGGGCCAGGGCAAAGTTATGAACTTTACCTAATGTTTACATATAGTATTGGTTTTTGGGAAGTAAACAGACGTTTTCCGGGGGGATTTTTTCTGGTAGTGGGGAGGTCGGGGGTTATGTGGAGGATCTTTCCATGAAGGAAGTTGTCAAGGGGGAAGGGACATTGCTATAAAGGGGGCACACGATTTCTCTGCATTATTTAAAAAAACTATCAGAAATTAAATTAAAAAAAAAAACTTTTTCAACTTTTTTAGTAAGGAGCAACATCAAAACTGAAACCTAAGAGAAGTTATTATGTATATGATTGGGTTTGCCCCCTAGTCAATACCTCGCTATTTAAGCAAAAGATTTTTTTAATGCTTTCATAAGAACTACTTATTCTAATTAACGGCCTTTGTGATTAAGAGGTTATTTTTAAAGAATTGGATCAAAATCCTAACTTTAGCACAGACAGGAGGTATTGACTAGGGGGCAAACCCTCTAATATACGTATTAAATATATATGAATATAGAAGTTCATTACGTATGTTAATTCGTAAGTGACGTGTATTTATTACTAATGAAAACATTCGTAAATAAAATTAAACAACTTTCGAGAAAGCCATTTAACCAAATAAAAGTAATATTAATATGCAAATTGTGTTTTAATTATTGATCTGAGGTGAGCCAAAATTAAAACCTGCATTCAAAAATGTTCAAAAATGAAATAAAAAAACAAGTTTTTTTTAACTGAAAGTAAGGAGCGACATTAAAACTTAAAACGAACAGAAATTATTCCGTATATGAAAGGGACTGTCCCCTCCTCAACGTCTCACTCTTTACGCTAAAGTTTGACTCTTTTTCACAACTCTATTTTTTTTAAACAACAAAAAACTTTAGCTTAAACAGCGAGACGTTGAGGAGGGGACAGCCCCTTTCATATACGGAATAATTTCTGTTCGTTATAAGTTTTAATGTCGCTCCTTACTTTCAGTTATTATTTTTTTTTTTTTATTTGTACATACTATAGCCGAGAACCCTATAGCAGGAAATTAATCCTCTTTAGACGACAGTTCAAAACTTTCTTTTTGTTCCAAAAAAAACAGTCATGCTTTTTCATTTGTTTTATTGTTGTTGTCGTTTTCCAAGGGGTAATCGTGGCAAACTAATGATCCTAGAACCTTTAGAAGGGATCTGTTTGATACACATTGAAATTTCTAGAGCCCTTCTTGAGTAGTAAAAAGATTTCGCTACGAAATTGTAGCTCTTTCCGCCCCACTGTGACGTAAAATAACAACTATGACCCAAATAGCGTTCCAAATTCTGGCCATATTTGAACCATTGAATCTTCCTCTGGGCTTAAAATGTCGAAAATAACAGTTTTATACTATTATTTATTAACTTTTGATAAGCCTTCAGATAAAGATTGAAGGAAGTGCGAGTAGAATTCCAACTCGCCACATCGCCCGGGGGCCGCGCAGAGAGAGAGAGAGAAAGTATATATATATATATATATATATATATATATATATATATATATATATATATATATATATATATATATATATATATATATATATATATATATATATATATATATATATATATATATATATATATATATATATATATATATATATATATATATATATCTATATATATATATATATATATATATATATATATATATATATATATATATATATATATATATATATATATATATATATATATATATATATATATATATATATATATATATATATATATATATATATATATATATATATATATATATATATATATATATATATATATATATATATATATATATATATATATATATATATATATATATATATATATATATATATATATATATATATATATATATATATATATATCTATATACACACACACACACACACACACACACACACACACACACACACACACACACACACACACACACACACACACACACACACACACACACACACACACACACACACACACACACACACACACACACACACACACACACACACACACACACACACACACACACACACACACACACACACACACACACACACACACACACACACACACATATATATATATATATATATATATATATATATATATATATATATATATATATATATACATATATATATACTATATATACTATATACTATATATATTTTTTTTTTTTTTTTTTTTTTTTTTTTTTTTCATCACACACACACACACACACACACACACACACACACACACACACACACACACACACACACACACACACACACACACACACACACACACACACACACACACACACACACACACACACACACACACACACACACACACACACACACACACACACACACACACACACACACACACACACACACACACACACACACACACACACACACACACACACACACACACACACACACACACACACACACACATATATATATATATATATATATATATATATATATATATATATATATATATATATATATATATATATATATATATATATATATATATATATATATATATATATATATATATATATATATATATATATATATATATATATATATATATATATATATATATATATATATATATATATATTTGGTTTCCCTGAAAATAATCCCCTAAAAAAGGCCAAAAAATTTTTATGCTGAACGGTTTGAAAAATCATCCAAAATTCCTGGCTCATTGGATCCTAATGTATAAGAAAAATTTTATTAAAAGAGTACAAACCCCTCTCTTAATTGCAACCCAAATTTTGGCTCAACAGACTTGAAACTTGTAAGAATTGTTTCTTGGTCTAAAGGACCACAAAACTTCTGTTTAAAGGAAGAAGGATGTTAAAGAGACAAAAAACAGTTCAAATCCATATTATTCCTTATAAGTTTCAACCTGAAATTTTACCTATAATATTTTTACCTATAATTTTACTTATAAGTTTCAACCCGAGAAATGGGACCCAAAACGGTCCAACGTTTTTTCTCTGTTGGTTTAGAAATCGAAAAGAAAAAATAGTCCTAAATATTGGGCCTTAAAATTGCACAAGAAACTTTTCGTTTCTGATAGGCATGAAACTTATAAGAATTGTTGCTTAGGCTAAGGGGACTGAACATTGTTTTGGGACGCAGAAGGGTATCAAGGGGTCGTAAAATTGGCCGAAAATGTGTTGTCCCTCATTAATTTTGAATTTGCAGCCATGTCCCTGGGTTATGGGGAACCTATAGGAAAAAAAAATCAGTATTATGACGCAGTCCCTCCTAAAAGAAGAAAAAAACTATTTTTCTGATCGATACAAAGCTTATCACCTTCAATTATTTGTCCCAGAAGACACCAATGCCCAAGTAAGAAAATATTCCTCTCCCCTCCCCCCCTAAAAGGGCGGAAGTTTCTCCAAACTGCCTTCAATTTACACTCACTTTTTCAGAGCCAAGAGTACATTCATGCATGAAAAAATTACTCAAGATCCTTAGAAAGAACCAAAATAACTATGATGGAAACTAAAGCTTTTATAGCCTATAGATTAAGATATACTGGGCGATATCACCTTTATGATCAAACGTTATTTTTGACTAGCTTTAGTTAAATGAAAGCTATTGTTATGGTAATTCTGACGTGGTTATGCTAGCTTTTCTGCTATTTTAGCCAATAAATCATATTCTGTTCTATTCTATTCTTTATTTCATCAGTTTCATGTCATGGGGTTGCAAATCAGCAATTCAAGTTTATTATTTTTCTGTCTTTAGTCGTTTATATTTATTAGTCATCTTTAGTAATTTTGCATGGGTTATGGATAATGAATAATATACGATCACCCCTGAGGGGAAAAGTATGTTGTTTTGCTCTTTAAATGTATACAAGTAGGATGTCACTCTTTTTATTTTCTTCTGGCATGAATTCAAATCTTCTTTTCTGTTTTACCATTACATACACCCAAATAACATCTTTCCAATCCAGGGCAGTTAAGAAATGCAGAATTGAACTTATTTGCTCCTTTCTGTGTTTTTTGTAGACGCTAAAATAACACTTCTTCATTCTAGGTTGAAAAATCAGCAATTCCAATTGAATTAAGTAATTCTGGGGTAAATTTAATTCCTTATCCCTGTTTATTATTCAGAGGTTCACGCGCGCTATACTGGCGTATCCTTCATTCGATTGTATTTTTTCTTTGTCTTCTAACAGCAGATTTCGTTGTGAAGTATTTTAGTTTGTAATACTGTGTGTTTTTTATTGTTCCCTACTTCATACCTTTTTCTTTAAGTGTTCAGTCATTTGGCATCTTGTGTAATTTGTCCTGCGTCAGAAATACTAAAAATACTACGAACACTCCTGGGGGGGGGGGGGAATGCCATTTCTTCTCTTGAAATACAAGTCAATCATACATGTTGCAGCCATAAATGGCGTCACGTTAAATATCACATCGTAATATCTATTTCAATTCTTAGTAAAAAAAAAAAAGTAGCTGGTGTGTAGAAATTTACAGTACTCTATTTATTGACGTCGTCTTATGCAGTTTCATAAGTATGAAAAATAAGTTTTGAGGACCATCCGAAAAACAAAAGTTGATAATTGTTATAATTGATGGTTCATTGGAACAAGAAGAATTTTTTTTCCAGTCACCTGACCCATCAAATGTGATAAGGCCAAGGGGACATCCTGAGAAATGTTAATTAACAACTGCTCAGAACAATCAACTTGGACCATAATATGAGAAAAGACCAATCTGAGAAGCTAAAGCAAAGAACATGATGAAACATGAGCATTGAAACATAAAGCATTGAAACATGATGGAAGTAATGAAGATCCCAAATGTAGAACAAAGAAATATGTTTAGAAGACTTGCAAGCAATAAGTAATATAACGAATTACAAAATTAAGTTAAGAACAAAGAAATATGATGTTAGAAGATATTCGACAGTGAGAATCACAACAATTCAAAAAAAAGTGAAAAAATAAGTGGTTAGAAGATGAGTGACAGCAAGAATCACAACGAGTCAACAACAAAACTGAAGAATAAACAAATAATCGGTTAGAAGACATGTGACAGGGCGAATTACAATGATTAATAAATCAAAGTGAAGAATTAGAAAATACTCAGTTGGAAGACCAACAAAATCAAGGAAACCACGCCGTCGCAATGTTTGACAGAAAAAAGCTATGACACAAAATCCAGTAAAAATCTTCACAGATGTTGTTAACTCCATAAGTGTTAATTACAAGTCAATAGAACCCTTTAATGTTGTGTGTATTCACTGCGGAGCCCTCAATTTTACCGAGGAAAGAGTAGCATGAAAAGGTGATTCATTTGGATATTGCTGCTAGCATTAAAGAATTGCATTACATCCTCCACAATTTCAAGTGAGTTGATTTACCTTTGTTAAGGACTTCACTCACTCTCTAAAGAGTTCCAAAAACAAATCCGAAACTTGAACTGAAGTTCTTCTTTAGCTTTATTCAACGTAAGCGATCATCGAAACATCAATCCCGACCATCGTGTGGAGCCCGTTTCTTACCCATTGTTTAATCCAGCCGGAACATTAGATAAACTGTGGATATGCCATACCAAAGCTCTTATGGAAGTTGTCCACATCTAACACGGCTTGAATTTAGCGCGGTATCCTAACACTATTCAAACTGAACCCGCCAAGAACCTCTACCTGCATTTGGGTGAACAATGTTTCCAACAATGTCTTCTCGTTACTTAGATTCGTTTTGAACAGAATTACATCTAATGAATAAAATCTAACCGTAAAATTATTAAAATTAATAAGCTGGTCCAAGACTTCCAAAAATTACTAAGCTGTTCCAACGACTTAGCTACGAAACAGATTGCAGTTGTTGGCGAATTAGTAAAGCTACAATCATCATTCACTGGATCAACACGCCACTATGCTGAACATTTCTATGATGCTTTGGCTATTGTTTGTCGCCTTGGAATTCCAGATTTTTTCATAACTATGACTTTCAATCCCGATTGGCCAGATATATTAGAAGCAGAACCTATTATATCTGACGATAATGAATATACCATAGAGCAGTCCACTGAAGATCGCCTCGATCATGTTGCTCGATTTGCGAAACAGAAACTTGTTGAAATAATAAATTATCCTGATAAAACAGAGATATTTGGAAAGATTGCAGCATATGTTACCGGAGGATTCCCGCATCCATTTCCAGATCTTTTGGATTTCCCAATCATCACAGTATTCCAAGTTTTCCTAAGAAATTGATGAAACTGAAGAGGACCAGTATACACCACTCGATATTCCTGTTGACCTAATTAAGCTTTTTCCTGAATTTTTGAGTGTTCCGTTAACTTTAATATTCAACAAGATTACAATGTCAAGCCAGTATTTGCAAAATTTGAAAAAGGGATTCATAACCCCTATCCCCAAAAAAGGAGTACCATCTGATTTTACTGGTGTGTGACCTATTACGATGACATCGATTCTTAGCAAGATCTATTAAAGTTTCATCAATGGGTGGCTGAAAACTTTTATTCTGCATAAAATTGACCCTCAATAATTCGGTAGTAATCCCAAGAGTTCGACAAGCCATTACTTAGTTAGTTTGCTTGATAAGATTTTAAAGTATCTAGATGAACCGGAATGCTGGGTTAACCTCATCGTGATTGACCTAAAGAAAGTATTTGATTTGATCTGCCATAGAACCCATATCCGCAAGCTATTCACAAATTTTCATGTTGATGCATATCTCGTAGGAATAGTTGCAAATTTTCTTTCAGGTAGAAGTAAAAAAGACTAAGTATAAGTCAGCATATTTTGATCCCCAGCCACTCTACAGTGGAGTTCCTCAGGTAACAATTTTAGGCCCTCTACTTTTTTTGGTTGTGTTAAATGAGGTGGCAAATGATGAGTCGGATCAATTTAAGTTCGTTGATGATCTATCCGTTCAGGAGATATTTGATATGAGCGTTCCAAGTAAGGCAGACAGAATAATGGCGAGTTTATCACGCCAAGGTGAGGAGGGGAAAATCATGGTCAATCATGAAAAATCACTCGTATCACCTTTTTCTTTTCTGAGGGACAGTTCATCCCTTGCTTTAAAGAATTTTTCAGCCATCATGGATACCAAACTCTTGGGAACATATTTCAAACATGCTGACTTCGGACCAGAAGGACCACCTGGAAAGGATCCAATACCGAGCTGTTCTGTTAGTGTCTAAATCTCCCAAAATCCCTTATGGTTCCCTTTTAAAAGAATTTTCACTTACAACTCTTTCAACACACCGTGACGAATTGTGCTTTAAATTTGGTGTCGGTATTTTGGAAAATTTACGGCTTTGGAAAATCCTCCTCTCTGAGTATCTCCCTTCACGCCAAAGGCCCCTGGGGCATGTAGCTCACCGGTACCAAAAATTCAGCCAGTACCAGTACAGCATATGCAGTACACAAGTAGTTTTGTTTCCTCGTCCGTCAATATTTTTAATTTTGCACCCAACTCGCCAATAATTGTATATATTTATTTTTTAATTAATGATTCTTTTTGTTCGTTTGACTCTGTTTGACTTTTTAGTTTGAATCTTTGACATTTGAAATCAATGTATAATTTTGTATGACGATGGGTATGACTGTAATTTTCAAATACTTTATATGTTTGGTGCTCTTTTATGACAAGAGCTGCTGCTGTTCGGCATGACCATGTAAGGCGTTTGAAAATGAAATCGTTTTATATTATTACATGTGAACACAATTGAGTCTCAAAAATCTAGACCGCAGCATTTTTTTTTGCTATTGATCACGATTCCAGGTGATCGAATCCTTAACCCAATCAAAATTAATGATCTAATTTCAGCTGAAGTTCCAAATACCAACGACCCTTTAATAAGAGAATTAGTGTTAAAGTTGATTATTCATAATCCCGTGTGGTTGGTTAAATCCAACTGCCAGTTGTATGATTAATAAAATGTAAAAATTGCATTGCCATTTCAATTTTCAAATTCAATACAATTCAGTTATAGCTCTAGCGCATGATGAGAACGAAAGCTGTCGCTATGACGCCTAATTGAACGAAAGGAACTAAGAAGAATTTTATATGACCTTGTTGTTTATCGAAGAGACTCCAATAATAACCAAGTTACTCGTGACAATCATCATGTCACTACATATAATGGCCTTATGCTGAAAGACTTGAATGTCACATCAACGTTGAATATGTTAGCAGGATAGACTCGACATACGTCCGAGTATTTATAAGTAGTAGGTTAAATATGTCACTGAGTTATATATTTCTGTATATAACTTATATGCCTAGTCAGTGAGTTACACATATTTATAAGCAGTAGGCTAAATATGTCACTCAGTTATATATTTCTGTATATAAATTATATAGGCCTAGTCAGTGATTTACACATATTTTAAGTAGTAGGCTAAATATATCACTCAGTTATATATTTCTGTATTTAACTTATATAGGCCTAGTCAGTGAGTTACACATATTTTAAGTAGTAGGCTAAACATGTCAGTGAGTTATATATTTCTGTATATAACTTATATAGGTCTAGTCATTGAGTTACACATATTTATAAGTAGTAGGTTAAATATGTCACTGAGTTATATATTTCTGTATATAACTTGTATGCCTAGTCATTGATTTACACATATTTATAAGCAGTAGGCTAAATATGTCACTCAGTTATATATTTATGTATATAACTTATATAGGCCTAGTCAGTGAGTTACACATATAAATAAGTAGTAGGCTAAATATGTCACTCAGTTATATATTTCTGTATATAACTTAGATAGGCCTAGTCAGTGAGTTACACATATTTATAATTAGTAGGTTAAATATGTCACTGAGTTATATATTTCTGTATATAACTTATATGCCTAGTCATTGAGTTACACATATTTATAAGCAGTAGGCTAAATATGTCGCTCAGTTATATATTTCTGTATATAACTTATATAGGCCTAGTCAGTGAGTTACACATATTAATAAGTAGTAGGCTAAATATGTCACTCAGTTATATATTTCTGTATATAACTTAGATAGGCCTAGTCAGTGAGTTACACATATTTATAAGTAGTAGGCTAAATTTGTCACTGAGTTATATATTTCTGTATATAACTTATATAGTCCTAGTCAGTGAGTTACACATATTTTAATTAGTAGGCTAAATATGTCACTAAGTTATATATTTCTGTATATAACTTATATGCCTAGTCAGTCAGTTACACATATTTATAAGTAGTAGGCTAAATATGTCACTCAGTTATATATTTCTGTATATAACATATATGGGCCTAGTCTGTGAGTTACACATATTTATAAGTAGTAGGTTTAATGTGTCACTGAGTTATATATTTCTGTATAACTAATATAGGCTTAGTCAGTGAGTTATGTATATTTATAAGTAGTAAGTTAAATATGTCACTGAGTTATTGCCTTTGCAAAACAAGTGATCCGTTTAAATGGCCTCCCCCAGGCCATTCAGCGTGTCCCCAGGTGGTGATAGGGGAACGCTCTACAGATATGTAGGGTACCTCCATAGGAGGCATGGACCAAGGGGGACCTTGTCCCTGGGGGTCCATAATAGAATCTGGGCACCCTTGCCCGGAGTCATAAATACAGGCAGAGGAGGAAGAAGGCCCCTCAAATGTACACTCAAAAGGGTCCACTTGTTTATCCACAAGTTCCATGAGTTGCAAACCTTCTCCCAGCAATGGGTTAAATTGCATGGTGATGCAGAACACCATCGTGGGAGGATCCTCTATAGGAGGACAACTGTGACAGGGCGGAATATCCAAATCTATGGACAACGGCCTCTGTAAAGGGCTGCCTTGACCTTTTCGGGGTACCTGCAAGACTGGGGACCTTGTGGTCAACTCTATTCCCACTTGAGGAATGGCGCCCCTTTAGGAAATTATAGCCTAGTAAACGACTCAGCATTCGCACGGGATTCTGACTAATGGACAATTCTTCTGGGATTGGTATATTTTGATGGGCGTCTTTGGTCTGAAAAACCTCTTCCTAGCTATTTTATCTATTACGGGTTGCCTCCCCGTAGTAGCATAATATTTGTAGGCATGAATATATAATGAGGCGGAGGTAATAGGCTTGAGATTATCTGTGCAGGATTTCGACTTTTGTTGATAGAAGAGCATCGCCAAACGCTGAAAACCATGTTGTGACAAAGATGGTCCCAGGATTTCACAAAGTCTCCATTCATGGAGGTCCCAGGGACTTCTTGCTGTCTGGTTCTAGGCCGGCTTAAGCACTTCGGTGTAGACTTGACAAGATATGTGATCCCCGTCCTGCACTGGTATCTGAGACCATTGCTTTTCCTGAGGCGAAAAAAATTTCAATGATTTAAAGAAAATGAAAATTGGAACTTGGAATGTTAGGACATTAAAAAATGACTATCGTATCGACATTTTGACTGACGAATTCAGACGATTCGAACTGGATTTATTAGGAGTTTCAGAAACTCATATCCCAGGGGTAGGAAGCATGAAATTAGGTGATATAGAATTTGTTTACTCAGGCAGGAAGGATGGGTTACATAGACAGGGAGTAGGGCTCATGATGAATAAGGAAGCTGCTAAGTCTTGTTTAGGCTGGGAAGGTATTAATAATAGAACACTAATTGCTCATTTTATGACTAGAAAGTTCAAGGTATCAGTTATAGTAGTATACGCCCCTGTAGAACCGACTGATGGAGATACTAGTGACTCAGATGAATTCTACTTACAGTTACAGGAGCAAATAGACAAGGTCCCAGGTAGAAATATGATGTTATTGCTGGGAGATTTTAACGCCCAGGTTGGTAGAAATAAGGAAAGATGGTATCCCAGCTTAGGTAAATTTGGTGTAGGAAAAGAAAACAGTAATGGATACAGACTTTTGCAATTTTGTAGGTAATAACAATCTAGTTATAACCAACACGGTATTTGGTCATAAAATGGTTTATAAGTTAACATGACATTCACGTGATGGTAAGACAGCAAACCTTATTTATTATGTTATAGTAAACCGAAGACTGGCAGGATCAATAAAAGATACTAGTGTATATAGGAGTGCTGTTATTGATGTTAAAAGTAAATATCACCATCTATTAGTGTCAAGGTTAATTTAAAGCTGAAATATCGGAAGGGTAATTACCTCCCGGGAAGTTATGATGTTAGTAGACTCCAGGATGAGAATTTGAGAGAAAATTTTCAGGAACAGTTGAATACTAAATTAGAGAGTTTAAAATTTGACAATGTGGAAAATGGATGTAATAATTTTAGAAAAACAATTATTGGAGTTGCTGATGATGTATTAGGGAAGAAAGCTAGAACTGCAGCTAAGAATATTAGTGAAAAAGCTTTAAGTTTAATAGAAAGGAGAAAGGACTTGTACAAGAATTATCTGAGTGATAGATCACATGAAAACAAAAGAAATGTAAAGAAAGTGGAGAAAGCATTGAAATATGAACTAAGGAGGTGTGAAGTGGAGGCCATGGATAAAATTGCCGAGGATTTAGAAGATGCAGCTAGACGGCATAATAGTAAAATATTGTACTGGTCGTTAACAAATTGAGTTAAAGATAGGAATGGGGTGGCAATTAGCGATAAGACAAAAGCTAAAGCGAGATGGGCCGAACATTTTGAGAATTTGCTTAACCGAGATAGAGTTGCAGGAAAAAATATAGAGGAAAATGAAAAAGTTTGTGATACCTTGGATGTGAAGGAAGATTTGTTTTGTGAGGAGGAATTAGAAACAGTACTAAAAGGATTAAAGAATAATAAGGCTCCAGGTGCTGATAGGGTTGTAAATGAGTTTCTTAAATATGGTGGCTCTGAGGTTAGAAATAAGTTATTAGAGATTATGAATATGATTTTTGAAAAAGGGGAAGTACCTAACGATTTTAGGAAAACCTTAATTAAGCCACTTTATAAGAAAGGTGATAAAAGTGAGTGTGGTAATTATCGAGGCATTAGTCTGGTCTCTGTAGGTAGCAAATTGCTTAGTAATATGATACTTTTTAGACTGAGAGATGCCGTAGACAAAGTTTTAAGAGAAGAGCAGTGCGGTTTTAGAAAAGGTAGAGGATGTGTTGACCAAATTTTCACTCTTAGGTTAATAATTGAGAATTGCCTAAGTTTTCAAACACCTTTGGTCCTCAGTTTTATAGATTATGAGCAAGCGTTCGATTCTGTTGATAGAGGAGCTTTAGTAAAGGTTTTATCCTTGTATGGTATACCAGACAAATACATTAAAGTGATTAGTTCTGTTTTCAAGAATAACACTGCGGCGGTTAAGGTAGGAAGTGAGATTCGCAGCTGGTTCTGTGTTGAATCAGGAGTTAAGCAGGTCGGTGTTCTATCCCCCTTAATATGGATTATTTTGATGGACTTTGTTTTAAGGAGCACAGGAAAGGCAATGGGAGACCACGGAATCAAATGGGGAGAAAAAAGTCTCCTGGACTTGGATTATGCTGATGATTTAAGCATTCTAGATGAAAGTGTGAGCAAAGTGAATGAAGTTTTAGAGGTTTTGCGAGTTCAGGGTGCTAGAATAGGTTTGAAAATTAATGTTAGGAAGACCAAGTCACTAAGGCTAGGAATAAGTGAAGATGAAAAGGTGACGTTGGGTAATGAAAAGATTGATCAGGTGGGCAGTTTCACTTACCTTGGTAGTATTATTAGTAAAGATGGTGGGAGCAGTGAAGATGTTAAAAATAGAATAGCCAAGGCTCAGGGTGTTTTTTCACAGTTAAAAAAAGTCTGGAAGAATAGGAAGATAAGTCTGCAAACCAAGATTAGAATATTAGAAGCTACGATGATGATAGTGGTCAAATATGGCTCTGAAGCATGGACGCTCCGAAAATCGGATGAAGATTTGCTATATGTTTTCCAGAGAAAGTTATTTAGGATTGTTCTGGGTACCCGGCTGACTGACAGTATTTCAAACAATAGGCTATAAGACAAATGTGTTTCAATACAGCTTTCTAGGTCTATAATGAAAGACAGGTTGAGGTGGTTAGGGCATGTTGTTCGGATGAAGGATGACAGATTGCCGAAGATTGTTCTTTTCGGCCAACCATCTAGGGCTAAACGGAAAGCAGGTCGTCCCCGTCTGGGTTGGGAGGACGTCATAAAGAAATATTTAAAGGAAATGGGAACTTCGTGGGCGGGTGTAAAAAGAGAGGCTTTGAATAGATTGGAGTGGAGGAGGAGCGTGCGTAGCTGTGTTGGCCTCAGGCGACTTGGTGCTGCGGTGAGTTGTTAGTAGTAGTAGTAGTAGTAGTAGATTCCGTTTCACTAAGGGTTGCCAAAAATCAACAATTTTGGTTTACAATGAAGCAGACACCTATGTAGGACGCTGCCTTACATCAAATGAAGCATGTTGGCGTCTACTTTGTCACAATCTACAAAGACAGGGTCATGTCATTCAAGGTTTGAATGTCCTTTTACCTGGAAAATAACGAATGCAAGACATCAGCTAAGTGCAAGAAGATTTGGTAGATATTAAACAACCAGGCTAAATGTTGGAAGCATATTTTCGACCAAACCAAGTGTTGAAACAAAAGAAAATATATATTTGCTACTACTACTAGTACTACTACTAACAACTCACCGCAGCACGAAGCCACCTGAGGCCAACACAGCTACACACGCTTTTCCTCCACCCCAATCTAGTCAGCTGGGTACCCAGAACAATCCTTAAGCAATTTCTCTGGAAAACATTTAGCAAATATTCATCCGCTTTTCAGAGCGTCCATGCTTCAGAGCCATATCGGTCCACTGTGATCACTGTAGCTTCTAGTATTCTAATCTTGGTTTGAAGACTTATCTTCCAATTCTTCCAAACATTTTTTTAACTGTGAAAAAACACCCTGAGCCTTGGCTTTTCTACTTTTAATATCTTCACTGCTCTCAACATCATTAATAATAATACTACCAAGGTAAGTCAAGCTGCCCACCTGATCAATCTTTTCATTACACAACGTCACTTTTTCATCTTCACTTACTCCTAGCCTTAGTGACTTAGTCTTCTTAACATTAATTTTCAAACCTACTCTAGCACCCTGTACTCGCAACCTCTGAAAATTCATTTTTACTCACAGTTTCATCTAGGATGCTTATATCATCAGCATAATCTAAGCCCAGGTGACTTTTTCCTCCCCATTTGATTCCGTGGTCTCCCATTGCCTTTCCTGTGCAGTCCATCAAAATAATCCATATAAAGGGGGATAGAACACAAACCTGCTTAACTCCTGATTTAATACAAAACCAGCTGCTAACCTCATTTCCTACTTTAACCGCAGCAGTGTTATTCCCATACATAGCACTAATCACTTTAAATTATTTTGTCTGGTATACCATACAAGTATAAAAACCTTTACTAAAGCTCTTCTATCAACAGAATCGAACGCTTGCTAATAATCTATAAAACTGAGGACCAAAGGTGTTTGAAAACGAAGGTACTTCTTAATTATTAGCCTAAGAGGAAAATTTGGTCGACACATCCTCTACCTTTTCTAAAACTGCACTGTTCTTCTCTTAAAACTTTGGCAACGGCATCTCTCAGTCTAAAAAGTATCATATTACTAAGTAATTTACTACCTACAGAGACCAGATTCCTCGATAATTAACACACTCACTGTTATCACCTTTCTTATAAAGTGGCTTAATTAAGGTTTTCCTAAAATCGTTAGGTACTTCCCCTTTTTCAAAAATCATATTCATAATCTTGACTAGCTTATTTCTAACCTCAGAGCCACCATATTTAAGAAATTCATTTACCACCCTATCAGCGCCTGGAGCCTTATTATTTTTTCATCCTTTTAGTACTGTCGTTAATTCCCCCTCACAAAAAAAATCTTCCTTCACATCTAAGGTATCACAATTTTTTTCATTTTCCTCTATATTTTTTCCTGCAACTCTATATCGGTTAAGCAAATTCTCAAAATGTCCGACCCATCTCTCTTTAGTTGTTTCCTTATCGCTAATTGCGGCCCCATTTCTATCTTTAACTTGGCCGATTCTGGATTGACTACTCCCTCTCAAATTATTAACATGACAGTCCAATATTTCACTATTATGCCGTCTAGCTTCATCTTCCAGATCCTCGGTAATTTTATCCATGACCTCTACTTCACACCTCCTTAGTTCATATTTTAATGCTTTCTCCACTTTCGTTACATTCCTTTTCTATCACTCAGATAATTCTTGTACAAGTCCTTTCTCTTTTCTATTAAACAAAAACTTCAAAAGGAATGGGAAAACGAATACATTGGGGCCACAATTTGTCGATTACGTTTCATATGTAAAATTTATAGCTTAAATTATGTAGCTGCTTCAGTGCTTTCATTAAATTATGAGTTTTTCCATTTGCAATTAATTCTCTATCATGTGAAATATGAAACAAATGTTGAGTTTATCCTTACTGTGAATCACCTTCGTTATGTAACATTAAAACAAGCGTGCCTTGCTTATGGAATCGCATTCGACGAAAAACAGCGGATAGATGTCCTAGAAGAATCGGTATTGTCCAAGATATCTTATGTAATCCGAAAACTCTTCGATCAGATTCTCGTTTTAGGAATTCCCGCAGACCCAACAGATTACTGAGAAAGATTCAAAAATAAGTTGGCAGAAGCTTTTTATTCGACAAGCACGAAAAAAAGTATATCTGAAGATACAGCAATCAAACGTGCTTATCGTATTATCGCATCCCAGTAGAATACGATAGTAATAGAAGGTCGAATGTCTGTTTTTGGATAGAAAGATGTGGTATTGAACACCTTGAGACATACGAAAATGACCAAAACATGGTGATTTTAAATTCTAATGAGTCAGCTGCCACTGGAGAAAGTACCTTTCAGCTTCCGTAAAAAACAGGTTGAAATTCTTGACAATATTTTACAGGCTGCCAATGATCTTAACTATGCTAGAATCAAGATTTTCTGTTCATAGTTGGACCAGGTGGTGCCGGTAAAACATTTGTCTATAAAAGTTTGTATGACATTGTGTGTGGCGAATATTGCAAAGTAAAATGTATGACGGCTACTGGAAACACATCAGCCCTATTGCTTTTTGAAGAAACAACGCACAAGACATTTGGCAGGAAAGTTTGGCTTTCTTTATATTTAAATTTCAGAACAAGACCTGATTCAAACAAACCTTTAGAATAAGTTCTAGTGGAACTTTTCTTAGTTGACGAAGCACCGATGTTACCCAAGTATGGTTCATAAAATGTGGATCAGCTATTGCGGTCCATTACAAATCCAAATTTGCCGTTTGGAGAAAAAAAAAATATACTTGGTGGAGGGGATTTCCGCCAGTGCTTACCTCTTCAACTCCCAAGTGACCACAGTGAAATACTTAGCTTTTCAATAAGATAAAAATTCATTTCTTAATGTATTTCAAATTTTTTTCAAAAAAAAATATGCGCATGGATCATGAACAGGTAGCATCCGCAAAAATACTTCCTGGACCTGGGAAATGAAATATTCCCAAAAATGACTTCATTGAAAACAAATTACCGGAAGAAATGATTTCAAGTGACAATTTTATTGAGGAAGTACTTAGATATCGGCTGGCAAATAGAAATTTTGATGTGAGAAAGGAATGCTTTATTCTATCTTCACTCAACAAAGAACCTAGTAAAATAAATGCAAAAATTGTCGATCGCTCCCAGGAGAATACAAGTCTTGCAAAAGCTACGATTCTGTAAAGGATAAACAGGACAAAAAAATATAATTCACCACAGAACACCTCAATTTACTTAAGACTGTGGAGTCGCCACCCCATGACTTTAAAATGAAGAAAACAAAATAGTTATGCTTATGCGTAGCTTGGATATTTCAAAATGATGTAGAATGGAACCTTCCTTGTTTTTAATGAATTATGTAACAGCATAATTAAGGTAAATACAATTACTGGGGAACAATCGGGAAAAGATGTTCACATTCTTCTAGTTGAGCTTGACTCTAGTAAGGGTCCATTTGGATTTACACTTCAGTGACATCAACATCCACTTCGACCAGCGTTTGTGATGATAGAACATAAATTGCTAGGGCAAACATTTGAATTTTGTGTCAACCTCCATACACCTCTTTTTAATCACGTGTTTTTTTTTTCCCGTGTTAAACGACAGCTTAGCATTGCTACCACCTGAAAATGGACACGATCATACCAACGAAATTAAAACATTAAATACTGCCAACGAAAATTCTTTTCTTTAGAATTATATGTTTTCTTATTAACTGAGTGAGCCATAAATGTTTATATATGGGATTGTTTTCCTTGAAATCGGCTGAATAGTTTTTTTTTCTGAAAACATGCATGTTGAAATTCCTGGTCTCAAAAATAATCTAGATAGGTCAGAATTTTAAGGAAAAATTTTCAATTTTCCAAGGCTAACCATATCAAAGCTATGATTTCGCTATGATATCAAGAGAATATCACATTATCTGCGGTTAGAAGACAAGCAACAGCGACAATCAAATATATATAAGCCTACCAGGTGCCAAGTACCAGAGCCCTGAAGGAGCCTCAGTACTGTTAAAAAAATACACCGTTGCTCATTTAAAGAGAGTAGAGTAGATATACGCTGGCCAAAGAAAATCTTAGAATAGAAATTGTTTGAAAAAACTGGATGGACTGACACCTTAAAATGAACCAAACATTTTTTTTTGTCTGATCATGAAATCTTAAGGTTTATTTCACAAGGCAAAAGGATTAGTTCTTGGATAATTGGTCTGCTAGACAATGAGAACCACACATTTTGTAAAAATTTCTGGCTGTATCAATTTGTAGCGCAAAAATTTTATTTTTCTGTTCTTACCAATCTGATTTAAAGTTTTAGAGCATGTAAACAGGGCTATAAGATTTTCGTCACGACGAAACCTTTCCGGAAACAAATCCGGCTATATTGATTTTTGACGCCCGTTTTATCAAGACAACAAAACATTAATAACCTAATATGAAAATGGTTAGAACAAAATAGAACATGATTGGACACTTTTATTAAAATAGTTTATTAAGATATTAGTGTATTCAAGGGTATCTACGAGATAATATTTAGGATAGCCCCATTGAAGACACAAAATTATAAATACTTTCAGTCCATAAGGATAGAAATCACCTGTCCATTCTCCCAATTTTGAAAAAAAAATATTAAAGGATTATCGCACAAAGCTGTGACCAATCGAACATTGTGACTGAATAAGCACGTCTTTTCGTGGAAAATTCCTTTAATTTATACATGGCCTCGCTGTATTAGGCGACTGCATTTGTATTTCTTTTCTTTGTGACGTAAGGCAAAATGCCTGCTTGTTTCCTCGTATCCCTAGCCATTCTAGTAATTCACTCGGACGCTTAGAAAAAAAATGCTTGGTGGCTTGAGGTGAAGGCACAAGAGAAGCAAGGCTAAGTATATTAAATAGTAAATCCGAGGTGTTAAGTTTGGTTTGTCTGGAAAATGCAAAAATATTTGGTTAAACCTAATTCATCAGAAAGGAGGCATAATCCTCGTTACATTTCACTGGATATTAAATTTCCGACGTTGCTAAGCACTAGCAGTTCTTCGGAAGAGAAGAAATTGCGCTCAAATATAGCCTACTTTTATACTATCTTTACTTCTTCTTAAAAACAAAAGTGCCGTCTTAAGAATTTTTCCAAAGAGAAGGACTAAGAGCCAAAAATGTTTAATGAGAACCAACAAGCATGTTTTAAACTGGTATGAAGAACAGTTTTTCTTTCTACATGAAATCTAAAAATTTCGAATTTCCTTTACAGGGGAAGGGGTGAATTAATTATCCGAAAATGAACCCCTCTATACAAAAGATTAGACGACTTTTCAGTTTTAGTTATAAGCAAGAATTATAAATACCAAAGTATTATTCAAAATAAACATGAAAACTAAAATAGTCTAATTTATTGTATTCCCGATTTGCGTATCAACCGGTAATATTAATCATCAGTGTCTCTAATTAGATCCTTGCCTCTAAATGACCATAAGACTTTCTTGTTTTAGACAGTTCTTAAGGAGACACCGACGTGAATCTTTCAGAGGGAAAGAACAATTTCCAATTCCTGCTAGTCAATCAAGACGGAGACTCCCTCGAGCGCCAAGAAGTGAAACACCTGAATCCCTTCCGGATATTTTAATCGGCGTTCGTCAAAATAGCTGGGAAAGTGGGATCAGCTTAATAGGTTTGTGATACACTGTTTGGTGTTCTTACTTTTTCATGGATTATATATAGATCATGTAAATGTACTAAGAATATTTTGAAACGGCTTCATATTTTGAATTATGAAAATCCTTCGATCTTCATTCATGGCGTCTATGGGTGAGCTATTCATAATCGTCTTGAGATTTTTTTTTTTTTTTTTCGGTTAAATTTAAAATGGTGGACTCAAAGCATTGAATGGATAGCTAAAACTAAAAAGAATGCATGTTCTGAATTCGTATCATTTCCAAAAATTATAATTTCGCATACTCCTTTCTAATTGGAACTAAAGGATAGGTGCTACAAGATCAGTCTGTATGAGTCATACATAACATAAAGCATTTCTAAAAGTAAAGTTTAAAGATGAAGAAGTCTCCGCAACATTGCATGCTCTCTTTCTATTATTGTATAACCGAAAAAGCGGTTTTTCAGAGACAATTAAAGAGCCATATTATTGCTTAAGACGAGCAGAAATAAGGTTTACAATAATTCAAACCGAAAACAATCAGAAATTTCTAGCAAAGAATAAATGAAATCCAGAACGAACAGAAATTAAAAAGAATAAGTACATCAAATATATAAATGATAGATACTGATATACATCAACAAATAAATCCTAAATAAAGCAAAATGATAAAATAAAATGGATGCTTGTTTCAAACTTAAAACGAAGAGAAATTACTATAAATAGGGTTTGGCTACTGCCCATCCTCTCCGTACGTGAACCTCTCAAAGGCTGTTGTGTTGCTTGCTTTTTATTGAAAATGATACGCATTTTGAACAAAGAGGTTTGATTTTTCTAAACATCAACGGAATTTAAAAATAAAAGGATATCAAGGAACGTAAAAGGACATTAAGATGAAATTTACAGGGAATACTTAAGTGGAAGGGGGAGTCAGAATCAATCAAAAGTAACCATCTGCATCTAAGTTGTCAAGAACATATCTTTTACCCACCCCGCCAACTATATCCTCACGGCAAAGTCAGAACTAAAAGAGTCAGATTTAAAGAGAGCTGGGTGTTGCCTCTGATATATACGTTTTTTTACTAAGTTAAAGCTATCGCGGAAACCAGGATTAATGCTCTTACTTCATATTTATTCATGCATTACCTTTTGAAGATTTTCCCAGGAGGATTCTTTCGAGCATATTATCTAGAAATTGCATTAGAATCAAAACATTAGTTCAAGTAAACCTTGATGTCAAACTAAACGACATTTATACAATAATTATGCAGGATTCAGCCAGAGCTAATTCTCAGACCACTCTCTACAAATTAATAGTTTAAACTAGAATCTGATACTTTATTTATTAATTATAAAAAAACTTACGAAAAAAGAAGTTTTTTAAAGGAAGTAAAGGTTATATTAAACTTAAGATCAGCAGAAATAAAAACCAACAATAATTTCAACTGAACATGACGATAAATTAATACTAAACAATGATTGAGACCCAAAACGAACAGAAATCAAATACTCAATTATAGCAAACAAACATAGAAAAGATACTTATGAAAACAAATATTTCATACAAATATTATGTTACAAATATTTTATTTTGCACCTAGTACAACATAGAAATAAAAAGTAATAATAGTGAAATAAAATATTGAACTGATGAGCTTTCGGCAATTATTATTTTTATATATCCAATATTAAGTTAAATTTTATTAGTTCTTTTCAAGACGGTTCGAGACAAATATAGTTTTCACCTAAAAACATCCGTTGAAAATGAAAACGAAATCTTTGCTGAAAATGAATTATACTATATTCTATTTTCTTTTCTACTTTTTTCAACATTGAAAATATAGTGAAAATTACAGTGAAATAAAATCTTGAACTGATGAGTTTTCGGCAATTGATATCGTTATATGTCAAATATTCACTTTAATTTTATTAGCTCTTTCCAAAACAATTCAGGACCCATACTTTCGAATCTCTTGGAATGTGGGCCTTGCACAAGTGAGCTGTGGCAGTAAGGCAGCTCTTGTTTTTTGCTTTCCAAACATTAGTTATTGTATGAAGAAAATCCAACTTTTTAAACTCGTCAAGCACACTTTGCATTACATTTTTAAATACGGAATCTTTTCTCAGTCTGAGCATGTTCTGTTTCATAACTGTTACATATGGTGCCAAACATGCTACCAAATTCCTGAAAGGTTTTTCCTCAATCAGTGGCCTTTATCTTTAATTAATTAAAAAAAAATCTACAAAATAAGTTTTTCAAAGAAAAGTAAAGAATTCCATTAAACAAAAAAATTGCAAAAATAAAATCAAATAATCTACCAAGCGTGAAACTACCACAAATCATCATCGATAAATAAATTATACCCAAAAACGAACAGTAATTACAATAAATAACCGAGTCAAACTCAAAACGAGCAAAAATTAACATAAGTAGGGCGCAAAACCCCTATTCTTTCCCAAGGCCAGATCAAAATCTGCACTTTACTGAAAAAAATACAAATGAATTTTCATTTTCAGTTTAATATACATATTCTGATATTTAGTAATCAGAATATTAATATTATTTGATTTATTAAAGTTATAAAATTAAAAACACTTATTTTTTTCAGTAAAGTGCAAATTTTTGTTCTGGCCTTGGGAAGGCATAGGGGTTTTGCGCCCAACTTATGTTAATTTCTGTTCGTTTTGAGTTTGAATCGGTCATTAATCTTAATTTCTGTTCGTTTTGGGTTTCATTTATTTATCGATGCTGATTTGGGGTAGTTTCAGGCTTGGAAGATTATTTGATTTTATTTTTGCTCTTTTTTTGTTTAATGGAGTTTGAAATTGAAAACTTGATACCATTCGCAAAAAAATATGTTTACTTTCTTTCATAGCTTGGATACACTTATGCTATTTTGATTTGGTTAAATTTTAAGAGCAGAACTAGCCCCAAAAGTATGAATGTAATACCCTCAGTCGTTCTTGGGATACTGCTGAGATGTCTTATTGGAAATTAAAATTATCACAGTGTATTTTGATTTAATCTCAAGGCAACAGCCTTGAGATTTAGTGTTTAAACATAATGAGCAAATGAAAGGGTGGGAGTGGAGGGGGGACTAGTTGCCCTCCAATCACTTTCGACTGTTAAAAAGGGCTTCAGCCCTTTCTATTTTCAATCAAATGAGATTTCTTCGAAGTTCCCACGACAACTCCTTCGATACGAAGTGCCTTGGTCTAAACAACAACAGCAACAAAAATAGAATATTATACCCTCATCGATCTTTACTATAAAAATGTCAAGCCTTCCAATCCCTTTTGACTATTAAAAAGGGCACTAGGCCTTGGATTTCCAATCGAATGAGCACTTTTGGAAACTACAACGCGTTCTATAAACACCTTGTATGCCCCCAGGGCATAAATTACAACCCTTACCCTAAGATCCAGAACTTTCTACTACGTTGAACAAAATGACTATCTGAAAATTTTGATTGGATGTCTTTGGAGGAAAGGTGGGCGTGAGAGGGAGGTTAGTTACGCTCCAATCACTTTAAACTATTACAAAGGGCACTAGCCCTCTCAGTTTCGAATTGAAGTTTTACGGCAACTCTATCTATAACATCTTTTATGCCCCCAGGGCATAAACTACAAATTTTGCAGTTGAGGCTCTCAGGGGTTTGTCATCCTTAAATACATAATTTCCAGATCTTTCAACTATGTTGAACAAAATGGCTATCTCTAAACTTTGACTGAATGTTTTTGGGGAAATGTTGGTCGTATGAGGGGGGTTAATTACTCTTCGCTCGTTCTTGACTATTTAGAAGAACAGTTTGAATTTCCAATCAAATGAGCCCTTTTTGAAATTTCTATACAAGCTTTCGATATAAACTTTAATGGCATAACTTAGAACCCTTAAACTGAGGACTCTGAGGGGGTTATAATCCAAAAATACCTAATTTCAAGAATATTCCAGGATGTTGCAGAAAATAGATATTTAAAAATTTAGAGTGTATGGGTTTTGAAAAATGACGGGCGGGAGTGGGTTGTTAGTCACTATCCAATCGCTTTCACCCATTAAAAATGGCACTAGCCCTTTCAATTTCCGATTGAATGAGCCCTTTTGAAGTTTTTACAACAACGCTTTCAATAAAACCTTTATATACCCCCAGGGCATAACTTACGACCCTTGCCATGAGAGCTGTGAGGGGTTGTCATCCTTAAAGACCTAATTTCCAAAACTTTCAACTACGTTGAATAAAATGGTGATCTAAACATTTTGATTGGATGTGTTTGGGGAAAAAGTAGGCGTGAGAGGGGGGGGGGGTTAGTTGCCCTAAAATCACTTACGACTATTAAAAAGGGTACTAGCCCTTTGAATTTCAAATCGAATGAGCCCTTTTTCAAGTTTCTACGACAAAGATTTCAATAAAATTTATATGCCCCCAGGGCATAACTTATAATCCTTGCACTGAGGGTTGTGGGGGAGTGTCTTGGGAAAAGGTGGGCGTGTGAGGGGGGTCAGTGGCCCTCAAATCACTTTCGACTATTAAAAAGGGTACTAGCCCTTTGAATTTCAAATCGAATGAGCCCTTTTTCAAGTTTCTACGACAAAGATTTTAGTAAAAACCTTATCTCTATGTTTATCTATGTGTATTATCTCTATGTGTGTCGTCTCTGTGTGTGTGTAGTCTCTGTGTGTATCTCCTCCCCCTGTGCGTGTCGTATCTATGTGTGTGTCGTCTTTATTTGTGTGTCTTGTTTGTGTGTGTGTTGTCTCTGTGTGAGTGACGTCTCTAAGTGTTTGACGTCTCTCTGTGTGTTTATTGTCTCTGTGTGTGTGTAGTCTTTATGTGTTTTTCATCTCTGTGTGTGTGTCGTCTGTGTGTGTGTGTCGTCTCCCTGTGTCTGTCGTCTCCGTGTGTTTGTCTTCTGTGTGTGTGTCGTCTCTGTGTGTTTGTCGTCTCTGTGTTTGTGTCGTCTCTGTGTGTGTGTCGTCTCTGTGTGTGTGTCGTCTCTGGTTTATGTTAGGTTAGTTTAGTGGGGTTAGTTGCCCTCGAATCACTTTCGACTATTAAAAAGGGCACTAGCCCTTTAATTTCAAATCGAATGAGCCCTTTTTCAAGTATATACGACAAAGATTTCAACCTTCTATGTCACCAGGGCATAACTTATAATCCTTGCCCTGAGGGTTTTGGGGGAGTGTCCTCCTCAAAAATATGTTTTCTATCTGAAAATCAACTACGCTGAACAAAATAGCTATCTCAAAATTGTTATGGGATGTGTTAGTAGAAATGACCCTATAACTCCCACGCCCACACCATATTTGGGCATAGAAGGCTATCTTATAGTCCCACGAGAACACCAAATATGGGCATAGAGTCATTAGGGAGAACAAGTGGTTAATCAAAGCGATTGGGAATTTGGAACACCTGTGCTGTCAGTCATTAATCAAATTGTTTCCGGGCAAAGTTTAGTAATGTCTGACAGGTACTGCTCCATGAATAGATCCAAGTCATTAATGTCTTTGCCTCGGAAACAATTCTACTGGTCGAACTCCAAAAGATATTAATAACCAAACGCCATGGAAACAATTCTCCAAGAAACATCTTAGCGATGAATAGATTTAGCGCGGGAATCAGGTTTCTTAGTAATTTGAAATGTGACAGCGCAGACATGCCAAAAACAAAAGGAACACCCTGAAATTACGTTTAGGGGTTATTTGGGCGAAACCGTTTTAGACATTTTAGGGAATTATTTCGGCGAAGCAGTTAGATACATTTTAAAAGATGATTTTAAAAGATGATTTTAGAAGAGGATTTGAGGGTGAAACTCTGTGGTCGTTATAATACACAAGTTGTATTTGAACAGTGTCGTGATGTCCCCTACCCCCACCCCAAAGGGCCCCTATCCCCCTAATGCCCCCTGAGCCCCCAAATAGCCCCGGGACCCAAAGCCCCCCCCCTCCCCCATTTTTTTAAAATAACTTTTGAATTTTTTTAACATGGTATTTTTAAAACTTTTTTACGTATCTTAAAATGACATGAAATATTCTTGTTGCTCTACCAATCACACTCTATGCTTGCTCATAGACATGACGCGGCTTTCCCACTGGTACTCTATGGCAGGTTATCGACACTACCTAGTTTATTGCATGCATTAAATCAGTATTTTTTGCACAGTGGAAGAATAAACACACAATTCATATCTGTAAAAAAGTGAAGATGAATTATTCGACGAAAGTATGTGCACATGATAAAATCATCGTCGTGTTGAATGCTGACAAGGAGAAATACCTGAACTATGAAACGAGTACAAGTGGTAGCACTATTGGAAATGTATGCATACGTTGTCATGACAGCGAGGAGTTAAATTTCTTTGGAGTACCAAAAAATTTCAATCGTGTAAACGGTGGATATGCAAGAGTAACATTACCAGAGAAATTAGTGTTCAAAGAGAATGCAAACTTAAAAATAATTGTCGATGATCGGGGACAACTCCTTGCTACTGTTGCTGGTAACACAATACCTGTTGATACATCTGTACTTGATGATACATCCTATCATCATCTTTCCGGTATTAGCATTTTAAAGAGATCAAGAAGAAGACAAGCATACTCCTGCACTAATGTCATTAATCATATCTTGTCAATGTGCCAAAACTGCTATCTATGTAAAAATAATGTGACAATAGACAGTGAAATTGCAGGCAGAATAAAAAGGACATTAGCAGACAATATCATCAATGAATATAAAGATGAATTGACGGAAAGTGAAGCGCAAGTGTACTAATAATATATACTAATGTATTTAACATATTTTTATATTAATATTCTATATTTCGTTATTTCATTAAAAATATTTTACGTATTACTTTGATAAGTGTTCATAATTTTTAGGTTATGCTAGAACGTCAAACGTTCAGAATATCTATTAAAAACGTCAGAGATGTAAGAAAAAGAATTTTAAAAATAAAGATACTGCTAGCAGGCTCAATTTTTCATAAAAGATAGAAAAGTTCAAGTTCTCTTCTGAATTTTACCAAAGAACACAATTCAATTCTAATTTCACCAGAGAAAATAAAAAGCTTCCACTTCAGTTTCAAGTTTACCAAGACATAAGAAATTTAAAGTTCAGTTCTAAATTTTTCCATAGAAGATAGGAAAAGTTATACTATGGTTGTGATTATTTTCCATGAAGATAAAAAGTTTCACTTTAATTCTAAATTTTTGTAAATTCAATTCCGACCTTTCTCAAAGAGTCAGATTTAAAGTTCTGTTCCAAATATTTTCCCAGAAGAAGAAAAGTTCAACTTCGATTCTGAATTTTCTCAATGAAAATGAAATAAGTTATTGATCAATTCTATTTTCCCAAAATAATATAAAAATTTTCCCTCTTCATTTCAGATTTTTTTCAAAGAGAAGAAAAAATTTTAAATACTGTTCCAAAATTGTCATAGAAGATAGAAAAGTTCAAGTTCTCTTCTGAATTTTACCAAAGAACACAATTCAATTCTAATTTCTCCAGAGAAAATAAAAAGCTTCCTCATCAGTTTTAAGTTCACCAAGACATAAAAATTTAAAGTTCAGTTCTAAATTTTTCCATAGAAGATATGAAAAGTTATACTATGATTGTGATTATTTTCTATGAAGATAAAAAGTTTCACTTTAATTCTAAATTTTCTTAAATTCAGTTCCGACTTTTCTCAAAGAGATTAAAAATTTTTAAGTTCTCTTCCAAATATTTTCCCGGGAGAAGAAAAGTCCCAAGTAATAAAAAATTTAAAGTTCACTTCTAAATTTTTCCATAGAAGATAGGAAAAGTTATACTATGATTGTGATTATTTTCCATGAAGATAAAAAGTTTTACTTTAATTTTAAATTTTCTTAAATTCAATTCCGACCTTTCTCAAACAGATGAAAAAATTTAAAGTTCTGTTCCAAATATTTTCCTGGAAGAAGAAAAGTTCAACTTCAATTCTGAATTTTCTCAATGAAAATGAAATAAGTTATGGATCAATTCTATTTTCCTAAAATAATATAAAATTTTCCACTTCAGTTCAGATTTTTCTCAAAGAGATGAAAAAATTTTAAATAATGTTCCAAATTGTTCATGGAAGATAGAAAAGTTCAAGTTCTTTTCTGAATTTTACCAAAGAACCCAATTCAATTCTAATTTCTCCAGAGAAAATAAAAAGCTTCCACGTAAGTTTTAAGTTCACCAAGACATAAAAATTTAAAGTTCAGTTCCAAATTTTTCCATAGAAGATAGGAAAAGTTATACTATGATTGTGATTATTTTCCATGAAGATAAAAAGTTTCACTTTAATTCTAAATTTTCTTAAATTCAATTCCGACCTTTCTCAAACAGATGAAAAAATTTAAAGTTCTGTTCCAAATATTTCCCCGGAAGAAGAAAAGTACAACTTCGATTCTGAATTTTTTCAATGAAAACGAAATAAGTTATTGATCAATTCTATTTTCCTAGAATAATATAAAATTTTCCAATTCAATTCAGATTTTTCTCAGAGATGAAAAAATTTGAAATACTGTTCCAAATTTTTACTAGAAGATAGAAAAGTTCAAGTTCTCTTCTGAATTTTACCAAAGAACATAATTCAATTCTAATTTCTCCAAAGAAAATAAAAAGCTTCCCACTTCAGTTTTAAGTTCACCAAGACATGAAAAATTTAAAGTTCACTTCTAAATTTTTCTGTAGAAGATAGGAAAAGTTATACTTTGATTGTGATTATTTTCCATGAAAATAAAAAGTTTCACTTTAATTCTAAATTTTCTTAAATTCAATTCCGACCTTTCTCATACAGATGAAAAAAGTTCTGTTCCAAATATTTTCCCGGAAGAAGAAAAGTTCAACTTCGATTCTGAATTTTCTCAATGAAAATGAAATAAGTTATTGATCAATTCTATTTTCCCCAAATAATATAAAAAGTTTCCACTTCAGTTCAGATTTTTTCCAAAGGGATGAAAAATTTAAAATACTGTGCCGACTTTTCCATAGAAGATAGAAAATTTCCAGTTCACTTCTGGATTTTACCAAAGAACACATTTCAATTATAATTTCTCCAAAGAAAATAAAAAGCTTCTACAGATTATTTTCCATGAAAATAAAAAGTTTCAATTTAATTATAAATTTTCTTAAATCCAATTCCGATCTTTCTCAAAGAGATGAAAAAATTTAAAGTTCTGTTCCAAATATTTTCCCGGAAGAAGAAAAGTTCAACTTCGATTCTGAATTTTCTCAATGAAAATGAAATAAGTTATTGATCAATTCTATTTTCCTAATATAATATAAAATTTTCCACTTCAATTCAGATTTTTCTATAAGAGATGAAAAAATTTAAAATACTGTTCCAGATTTTTCTTAGAAGATAGAAAAGTTCAAGTTCTCTTCTGAATTTTACCAAAGAACACAATTCAGTTCTAATTTCTCCAGAGAAAATAATAAGCTTCCACTTCAGTTTTAAGTTCACCAAGACATAAAAAATTTAAAGTTCAGTTCTAAATTTTTCCGCAGAAGATAGGAAAAGTTATAATATTATTGTGATTATTTTCCATGAAGATAAAAAGTTTCACTTTATTCCTAAATTTTATTAAATTTAGTTCAGACTTTTCTCAAAGATATGAAAAAATTTAAAGTTATGTTCCAAACTTTTCATAGAAGATAGAAAAAGTTATACTTTGATCGTGAATATTCAAGTTCTCTTCTGAATTTTACCATAGAACACAATTCAATTCTAATTTGTCCAGAGAAAATAAAAAGCTTCCACTTCAGTTTTAAGTTCACCAAGACATAAGAAATTTAAAGTTCAGTTCTAAATTTTTCCGCAGAAGATAGGAAAAGTTATACTAAGATTGTGATTATTTTCTATGAAGATAAAAAGTTTCACTTTAATTCTAAATTTTCTTAAATTCAGTTCTGACTTTTCTCAAAGAGATGAAAAAATTTAAAGTGCAAGTTCAACTTCGATTCTGACTTTTCTCAATGAAAATGAAATAAGTTATTGATCAATTCTATTCCCCCAAAATAATATACAAAGTTTCCACTTCAGTTCAGATTTTTTTCAAAGAGATGAAAAATTTTTAAATACTGTTCCAAATTTTTCATAGAAGATAGAAAAGTTCAAGTTCTCTTCTGAATTTTACCAAAGAACATAATTCAATTCTAATTTCTCCAGAGAAAATAAAAAGCTTCCACGTCAGTTTTAAGTTCACCAAGACATAAAAAATTTAAAGTTCAGTTCTAAATTTTTCCATAGAAGATAGGAAAAGTTATACTATGATTGTGATTATATTCCATGAAGATAAAAAGTTTCACTTTCATTCAACATTTTCTTAAATTCAATTCCGACCTTTCTCAAAGAGATGAAAAAATTTAAAGTTCTGTTCCAAATATTTTCCCGGAAGAAGAAAAGTTCAACTTCGATTCTGAATTTTCTCAATGAAAATGAAATAAGTTATTGATCAATTCTATTTTCCCAAAATAATATAAAAATTTTCCACTTCAGTTCAGATTTTTCTCAAAGAGATGAAAAAATTTAAAATACTGTTCCAAATTTTTCATAGAAGATAGAAAAGTTCAAGTTCACTTCTGAATTTTACCAAAGAACACAATTCAATTCTGATTTCACCAGAGAAAATAAAAAGCTTCCACAGATTATTTTCCATGAAGATAAAAAGTTTCAATTTAATTATAAATTTTCTTAAATTCAATTCAGACTTCTCTTAAAGAGATGAAAAATTTTAAAGTTCTATTCCAAATATTTTCCCGGAAGAATAAAAGTTCAACTTCGATTCTGAATTTTCTCAATGAAAATGAAATAAGTTATTGATCAATTCTATTTTCCTAAAATAATATAAAACTTTCCACTTCAATTCAGATTTTTCTCAAAGAGATGAAAAAATTTAAAATACTGTTCCAAATTCTTCATAGAAGATAGAAAAGTTCCTGTTCTCTTCTGAATTTTACCAAAGAACATAATTCAATTCTAATTTCTCCAGAGAAAATAAAAAGCTTCCACTTCAGTTTTAAGTTCACCAAGACAAAAAATTTGAAGCTCAGTTCTAAATTTTTCCATAGAAGATAGGAAAAGTTATACTATGATTGCGATTATTTTCCATGAAGATAAAAAGTTTCACTTTAATTCTAAATTTTCTTAAATTCAGTTCTAAACTTTCTCAAACAGATGAAAAAATTTTAAGTTCTGTTCCCAATATTTTCCCGGAAGAAGAAAAGTTCAACTTCGATTCTTAATTTTTTCAGTGAAAAAGAAATAGGTTATTGATCAATTCAATTTTCCCAAAATAATATAAAAATTTTCCATTTCAATTCAGATTTATCTCAAAGAGATGAAAAATTTTAAAATACTGTTCCAAATTTTTCATAGAAGATAGAAAAGTTCAAGTTCACTTCTGAATTTTACCAAAGAACACAATTCAATTCTAATTTCTCCAGAGAAAATAAAAAGCTTCTACAGATTATTTTCCATGAAGATAAAAAGTTTCACTTTAATTATACATTTTCTTAAATTCAATTCCGACCTTTCTCAAAGAGATGAAAAAATTTAAAGTTCTGTTCCAAATATTTTCCCGTAACAAGAAAAGTTCAACTTCGATTCTGAATTTTCTCAATGAAAATTAAATAAGTTATTGATCAATTCTATTTTCCTAAAATAATATAAAATTTTCCACTTCAATTCAGATTTTTCTCAAAGAGATGAAAAAATTTAAAATACTGTTCCAAACTTTTCTTAGAAGATGGAAAAGTTCAAGTTCTCTTCTGAATTTTACCAAAGAATACAATTCGATTCTAATTTCTCCAGAGAAAATAAAAAGCTTCCACTTCAGTTTTAAGCTCACCAAGACATAAAAAATTTAAAGTTCAGTTCTAAATTTTTCCATAGAAGATAGGAAAAGCTATACTATGATTGCGATTATTTTCCATGAAGATAAAAAGTTTCACTTTAATTCTAAATTTTCTTAAATTCAGTTCCGACTTTTCAAATAGAGATGAAAAAATTTAAAGTTCTGTTCCAAATTTTTCATAGAAGATAGGAAAAGTTATACTTTGATCGTGAATATTCAAGTTCTATTCTGAATTTTACCAAAGAACACAATTCAATTCTAATTTCTCCGGAGAAAATAAAAAGCTTCCACTTCAGTTTTAAGTTCACCAAGACATAAAAAATTTAAATTTCAGCTCTAAATTTTTCCATGGAAGATAGGAAAAGTTATACTATGATTGTGATTATTTTCCATGAAGATAAAAAGTTTCACTTTAATTCTAAATTTTCTTAAATTCAGTTCCAACTTTTCTCAAAGAGATGAAAAAATTTAAAGTTCTGTTCCAAATTTTTCATAGGAGATAGGAAAAGTTATACTTTGATTGTGAATATTCTTCATGAAGATATGGAGCTCCACTTTAATTCTGAGTTTTCTCGAAGAAGTGTAAAATGTTCCAGTTCACTTCTGAATTTTCTTAGAGAAGAAAAAAAAAGTTAGCTCAATTCTGAAATTTACCAATGAAAATGAAAAAGCTTTCATTTCAGCTCCAAATTTCTCAAAGACATTACAAATTTAAAGTTCAATTCTAAATTTTTCCATAGAAGATAGGAATGGCTATACCATGATTGTGATTATTTACCATGAAGATAAAAAGTTTAACTTTATTTCTAATTTTTTATAAATTCAGTTCATTCATTTAACCATCAAAAACAATAGGGTAGGTTAGGTATAAATAAATATTAATAAATAATTAGAAACATTTCTCCAAGTTTAAGTTAGGTTGGGTTAACTTATCATGAGCGCTCATGATAAGCTAACCTAACCTAACTTAAACATGGTAAAAAGATTAAATTAGGTTAGGTTAGGCTAGATTAAGTTAGGTTAGGTTAAGTTAGGTTAGGTTAGCCTACGTACGCGCGCGTACGTAGGCTAACCTAACCTAACCTAATTTAAAGTTTTGTTCCAAATATTTTCCCGGAAGAAGAAAAGTTCAACTTCGATTCTGAATTTTCTCAATGAAAATGAAATAAGTTATTGATAAATTCTATTTTCCTAAAATAATATAAAAATTTCCACTTCAATTAAGATTTTTCTCAAAGAGATGAAAAAATTTAAAATACTGTTCCAAATTTTTCTTAGAAGATAGAAAAGTTCAAGTTCTCTTCTGAATTTTACCAAAGAGCACAATTCAATTCTAATTTCTCCAGAGAAAATAAAAAGCTTCCACTTCAGTTTTAAGTTCACCAAGACATAAAAAATTTAAAGTTCAGTTCTAAATTTTACCATAGAGGATAGGAAAAGCTATACTATGATTGCGATTATTTTCCGTGAAGATAAAAAGTTTCACTTTAATTCTAAATTTTCTTAAATTCAATTCCGACCTTTCTCAAAGACATGAAAAAATTTAAAGTTCTGTTCCAAATATTTTCCCGGAAAAAGAAAATTTAAACTTCGATTATGAATTTTCTAAATGAAAATTAAATAAGTTATTGATCAATTCTATTTTCCCAAAATAATATAAAAAGTTTCCACTTCAGTTCAGATTTTTCTCAAAGAGATGAAAAAATTTAAAATACTGTTCAAAATTTTTCATAGAAGACAGAAAAGTTCAAGTTCACTTCTGAATTTTACCAAAGAACACAATTCAATTCTAATTTCTCCAGAGAAAATAAAAAGCTTCCACAGATTATTTTCCATGAAGATAAAAAGTTTCACTTTAATTATAAATTTTCTTAAATTAAATTCCGACTTCTCTCAAAGATATGAAAAATTTTAAATTTCTGTTCCAAATATTTCCCCGGAAGAAGAAAAGTTCAACTTTGATTCTGAATTTTCTCAATGAAAATGAAATAAGTTATTGATCAATTCTATTTTCCTAAAATAATATAAAATTTTCCACTTCAATTTAGATTTTTCTCAAAGAGATGAAAAAATTTAAAATACTGTTCCAAATTTTTCGAAGAAGATAGAAAGGTTCAAGTTCTCTTCTGAATTTTACCAAAGAACACAATTCAATTCTAATTTCTCCAGAGAAAATAAAAAGCTTCCTCTTCAGTTTTAAGTTCACCAAGACATAAAAAATTTTAAGTTCAGTTCTAAATTTTTCCATAGAGGATAGGAAAAGGTATACTATGATTGCGATTATTTTCCATGAAGATAAAAAGTTTCAATTTAATTTTAAATTTTCTTAAATTCAATTCCGACCTTTCTCAAAGAGATGAAAAAATTTAAAGTTCTGTTCCAAATATTTTCCCGGAAAAAGAAAAGTTCAACTTCGATTCTGAATTTTCTCAATGAAAATGAAATAAGTTATTGATAAATTCTATTTTCCCAAAATAATATAAAAAGTTTCCACTTCAGTTCAGATTTTTCTCAAAGAGATGAAAAAATTTAAAATACTGTTCAAAATTTTTCATAGAAGATAGAAAAGTTCAAGTTCACTTCTGGATTTTACCAAAGAACACAATTCAATTCTGATTTCTCCAAAGAAAATAAAAATCTTCCACAGATTATTTTCCATGAAGATAAAAAGTTTCAATTTAATTATAAATTTTCTTAAATTCAGTTCTAACCTTTCTCAAACAGATGAAAAAATTTAAAGATCTCTTCCAAAGATTTCATCAGAAGAAGAAAAGTTAAACTTCGATTCTGAATTTTCTCAATGAAAATGAAATAAGTTATTGATCAATTCTATTTTCCTAAAATAATATAAAATTTTCCACTTCAATTTAGATTTTTCTCAAAGAGATGAAAAAATTTAAAATACTGTTCCAAATTTTTCGTAGAAGATAGAAAGGTTCAAGTTCACTTCTGAATTTTACCAAAGAAAACACAATTAAAGTTTAATTCTTCCAGGGAAAATAAAAAGCTTCCTCTTCAATTTTAAGCTTACCAAGACATAAAAAATTTAAAGTTCAGATCTAAATTTTTTCGTAGAAGATAGGAAACATTACGCTTTGATTGAGATTATTTTCTATGAAGATAAAAAGTTTCACTTTAATTCTAAATTTTCTTAAATTCAGTTCCGACTTTTCAAATAGAGATGAAAAAATTTAAAGTTCTGTTCAAAAATTTTCATAGAAGATAGGAAAAGTTATACTTTGATCGTGAATATTCAAGTTCTATTCTGAATTTTACCAAAGAACACAATTCAATTCTAATTTCTACGGAGAAAATAAAAAGCTTCCACTTCAGTTTTAAGTTCACCAAGACATAAAAAATTTAAATTTCAGCTCTAAATTTTTCCGTGGAAGATAGGAAAAGTTATAGTTTAATTGTGATTATTTTCAATGAAGATAAAAAGTTTCACTTTAATTATAAATTTTCTTGAATTAATTTCCAACTTTTCACAAAGAGACGGAAAAATTTAAAGTTCTGTTCCAAATTTTTCAGAGAAGGTAGGAAAAGTTATACTTTGATTGTGAATATTCTTCATGAAGATATGGATCTCAGCTTTAATTCTGAGTTTTCTCGAAGAAGTGCAAAATGTACAAGTTCACTTCTGAATTTTCTTAGAGAAGCGAAAAAAAGTTAGCTCAATTCTGAAATTTACCAATGAAAATGAAAAAGCTTCCATTTCAGTTCCTAAGTCCTCAAAGACATTGAAAATTTAAAGTTCAATTATAAATATTTCCATAGAAGATAGGAATGGCTATACTATGACTGTAATTATTTTCCATGAAGATAAAAATTTTCACTTTATTTCTAATTTTTCTTAAATTCAGTTCATTCATTTAACCATCAAAAACAATAGGTTAGGTATAAATAAATATTAATAAATAATTATAAACATTTCTCCATGTTTAATTTAGTTTAGTTTAACTTATCATGAGCGCTCATGATAAGCTAACCTAACCTAACTTAAACATGGTAAAAAGATTAAATTAGGTTAGGTTAGGCTAGATTAAGTTAGGTTAAGTTAGGTTAGGTTAAGTTAGGTTAGGTTAGGTTAGGTTAGCCTACGTACGCGCGCGTACGTAGGCTAACCTAACCTAACTTAACCTAACCTAACTTAATCTAGCCTAACCTAACCTAATTTAATCTTTTTACCATGTTTAAGTTAGGTTAGGTTAGCTTATCATGAGCGCTCATGATAAATTAACCCAACCTAACTTAAACTTGGAGAAATGTTTCTAATTATTTATTAATATTTATTTATACCTAACCTAATCTATTGTTTTTGATGGTTTAATGAATGAACTGAATTTATGAAAAATTAGAAATAAAGTGAAACTTTTTATCTTCATGGAAAATAATCACAATCATAGTATAGCCATTCCTATCTTCTATGAAAAAATTTAGAATTGAACTTTAAATTTCTTATGTCTTTGAGAAATTAGGAACTGAAATGGAAGCTTTTTCATTTTCATTGGTAAACTTCAGAATTGAGCTAACTTTTTTTCGCTTCTCTAAGAAAATTCAGAAGAGAACTTGTACATTTTGCACTTCTTCGAGAAAACTCAGAATTAAAGTGGAGCTCCGTATCTTCATAGTGAATATTCACAATCACAGTATAACTTTTCCTATCTTATATGAAAAATTTGTAACAGAACGTTAAATTTTTTCATCTCATTAAGAAAAGTTGGAACTGAATTTAAGAAAATATAGAATTAAAGTGAAAATTTTTTTCTTAATAGAAAAGAATCACAATCATAGTATAACTTTTCCTATCTTCCATGGAAAAATTTAGAGCTGAAATTTAAATTTTTTATGTCTTGGTGAACTTAAAACTGAAGTGGAAGCTTTTTATTTTCTCTGGAGAAATTAGAATTGAATTGTGTTCTTTGGTAAAATTCAGAATAGAACTTGAATATTCACGATCAAAGTATAACTTTTCCTATCTTCTATGAAAAATTTTGAACAGAACTTTAAATTTTTTCATCTCTATTTGAAAAGTCGGAACTGAATTTAAGAAAATTTAGAATTAAAGTGAAACTTTTTATCTTCATGGAAAATAATCACAATCATAGTATAACTTTTCCTATCTTCTATGGAAAAATTTAGAACTGAACTTTAAATTTGTTATGTCTTGGTGAACTTAAAACTGAAGTGGAAGCTTTTTATTTTCTCTGGAGAAATTAGAATTGAATTGTGCTCTTTGGTAAAATTCAGAAGAGAACTTGAACTTTTCTATCTTCTAAAAAAAATTTGGAACAGTATTTTAAATTTTTTCATCGCTTTGAGAAAAATCTGAATTGAAGTGGAAAATTTTATATTATTTTAGGAAAATAGAATTGATCAATAACTTATTTCATTTTCATTGAGAAAATTCAGAATCGAAGTTAAACTTTTCTTCTTCCGGGAAAATATTTGGATCAGAACTTTAAATTTTTTCATCTCTTTGAGAAAAGTCGGAATTGAATTTAAGAAAATTTATAATTAAATTGAAACTTTTTATCTTCATGGAAAATAATCGGTGGAAGCTTTTTATTTTCTTTGGAGAAATTAGAATTGAATTGTGTTCTTTGGTAAAATTCAGAAGAGAACTGGAACTTTTCTATCTTCTATGGAAAATTCGGCACAGTATTTTAAATTTTTTCATCTCTTTGGGAAAAATCTGAACTGAAGTGGAAATTTTTATATTATTTTGGGAAAATAGAATTGATCAATAACTTATTTCATTTTCATTGAGAAAATTCAGAATCGAAGTTGAACTTTTCTTCTTCCGGGAAAATATTTGGAACAGAACTTTAAATTTTTTTATGTCTTTGAGAAAGGTCGGAATTGAATTTAAGAAAATTTAGAATAAAAGTGAAACTTTTTATCTTAATGGAAAATAATCGCAATCATAGTATAACTTTCCCTATCTTCTTTGGAAAAATTTAGAACTGAACTTTAAATTTTTTATGTCTTGGTGAACTTAAAACTGACGTGGAAGCTTTTATTTTCTCTGGAGAAATTAGAATTGAATTATGTTCTTTGGTAAAATTCAGAAGAGAACTTGAACTTTTCTATCTTCTATGAAAAATTTGGAACATTATTTAAAATTTTTTCATCTCTTTGAAAAAATCTGAACTGAAGTGGAAACTGTGTATATTATTTTGGGGGAATAGAATTTTTCAATAACTTATCTCATTTTCATTGAGAAAATTCAGAATCGAAGTTGAACTTTTCTTCTTCCGGGAAAATATTTGGAATAGAACTTTAAATTTTTTCATCTCTTTGAGAAAAGTCAGAACTGAATTTAAGAAAATTTAGAATTAAAGTGAAACTTTTTATCTTCATAGAAAATAATCACAATCATAGTATAACTGTTCCTATCTTCTGCGGAAAAATTTAGAACTGAACTTTAAATTTTTTATGTCTTGGTGAACTTAAAACTGAAGTGGAAGCTTTTTATTTTCTCTGGAGAAATTAGAATTGAATTGTGTTCTTTGGTAAAATTCAGAAGAGAACTTGAATATTCACGATCAAAGTATAACTTTTCCTATCTTTTATGAAAAATTTGGAACAGAACTATAAATTTTTTCATCTCTATTTGAAAAGGCGGAACTGAATTTAAGAAAATTTAGAATTAAAGTGAAACTTTTTATCTTCATGGAAAATAATCACAATAATATTATAACTTTTCCTATCTTCTGCGGAAAAATTTAGAACTGAACTTTAAATTTTTTATGTCTTGGTGAACTTAAAACTGAAGTGGAAGCTTTTTATTTTCTCTGGAGAAATTAGAATTGAATTGTGTTCTTTGGTAAAATTCAGAAGAGAACTAGAACTTTTCTATCTTCTAAGAAAAATTTGGAACAGTATTTTAAATTTTTTCATCTCTTATAGAAAAATCTGAATTGAAGTGGAAAATTTTATATTATATTAGGAAAATAGAATTGATCAATAACTTATTTCATTTTCATTGAGAAAATTCAGAATCGAAGTTGGAACTTTTCTTCTTCCGGGAAAATATTTGGAACAGAAATTTAAATTTTTTCATCTCTTTGAGAAAGGTTGGAATTGAATTTAAGAAAATTTAGAATTAAAGTGAAACTTTTTATCTTCATGGAAAATAATCTGTAGAAGCTTTTTATTTTCTCTGGAGAAATTAGAATTGAATTGTGTTCTTTGGTAAAATCCAGAAGTGAACTTGAACTTTTCTATCTTCTATGAAAAATTTGGAACAGTATTTTAAATTTTTTCATCTCTTTGAGAAAAATCTGAACTGAAGTGGAAACTTTTTATATTATTTTGGGAAAATAGAAATGATCAATAACTTATTTAATTTTCATTGAGAAAATTCAGAATCGAAGTTGAACTTTTCGTCTTCCGGGAAAACATTTGGAACAGAACTTTAAATTTTTTCATCTCTTTGAGAAAGGTCGGAATTGAATTTAAGAAAATTTAGAATTAAAGTGAAACTTTTTATCTTCATGGAGAATAATCACAATCATAGTATAACTTTTCCTATCTTCTACGGAAAAATCTAGAAGTGAACTTTAAATTTTTCATGTCTTGGTGAACTTAAAACGGAAGTGGAAGCTTTTTATTTTCTTTGGAGAAATTAGAATTGAATTAGGTTCCTTGGTAAAATTCAGAAGAGAACTTGAACTTTTTTATCTTCTAGGAAAAATTTGGAACAGTATTTCAAATTTTTTCATCTCTGAGAAAAATCTGAATTGAAGTAGAAAATTTTATATTATTCTAGGAAAATAGAATTGATCAATAACTTATTTCGTTTTCATTGAGAAAATTCAGAATTGAAGTTGTACTTTTCTTCTTCCGGGGAAATATTTGGAACAGAACTTTAAATTTTTTAAATCTGTTTGAGAAAGGTCGGAAATGAATTTAAGAAAATTTAAAATTAAAGTGAAACTTTTTATCTTCAGGGAAAATAATCACAATCATAGTATAACTTTTCCTATCTTCTAATGAAAAATTTAGAACTGAAGTTTAAATTTTTGTCTTGGTGAACTTAAAACTGATGAGGAAGCTTTTTATTTTCTCTGGAGAAATTAGAATTGAATTGTGTTTTTTGGTAAAATTCAGAAGAGAACTTGAACTTTAATTTTTACATAAAATAATCACAATCATAGTATAACTTTTCCTATCTTCTATGGAAAAATTTAGAAGTGAACTTTAAATTTTTTATGTCTTGGGACTTTTCTTCTTCCGGGAAAATATTTGGAAGAGAACTTAAAAATTTTTAATCTCTTTGAGAAAAGTTGGAACTGAATTTAAGAAAATTTAGAATTAAAGTGAAACTTTTTATCTTCATAGAAAATAATCACAATCATAGTATAACTTTTCATATCTTCTATGGAAAAATTTAGAACTGAACTTTAAATTTTTAGGTCTTGGTGAACTTAAAACTGATGAGGAAGCTTTTTATTTTCTCTGGAGAAATTAGAATTGAATTGTGTTCTTTGGTAAAATTCAGAAGAGAACTTGAACTTTTCTATCTTCTATGAAAATTTTGGAACAGTATTTTAAATTTTTTCATCTCTTTGAGAAAAATCTGAACTGAAGAGGGAAAATTTTTATATTATTTTGGGAAAACAGAATTGATCAATAACTTATTTCATTTTCGTTGAGAAAATTCAGAATCGAAGTTGAACTTTTCTTCTTCCCGGAAAATATTTGGAACAGAACTTTAAATTTTTTCATCTGTATGAGAAAGGTCGGAATTGAATTTAAGAAAATTTAAAATTAAAGTGAAACTTTTTGTCTTCATGGAAAATAATCACAATCATAGTATAACTTTTCCTATCTTCTATGGAAAAATTTAGAAGTGAACTTTAAATTTTTTATGTCTAGGGACTTTTCTTCTTCCGGGAAAATATTTGGAACAGAACTTAAAATTTTTTCATCTCTTTGAGAAGGGTCGGAACTGAATTTAAGAAAATTTAGAGTTAAAGTGAAACTTTTTATATTCACAAAAAATAATCACAAACATAGTATAACTTTTCCTATCTTCTATGGAAAAATTTAGAACTGAACTTTAAATTTTTATGTCTTGGTGAACTTAAAACTGATTAGGAAGCTTTTTATTTTCTCTTGAGAAATTAGAATTGAATTGTGTTCTTTGGTAAAATTCAGAAAAGAACTTGCACTTTTCTATCTTATATGAAAAATTTGGAAGAGTATTTTAAATTTTTTCATCTCTTTGAGAAAATCTGAACTAAAGTGGAAACTTTTTATATTATTTTTGGAAAACAGAATTGATCAAAAACTTATTCCATTTTCATTGAGAAAATTCAGAATCGAAGTTGAGCTTTTCTTTTTCTGGGAAAATATTTGGAACAGAACTTTAAATTTTTTCATGTCTTTGAGAAAGGTCGGAATTGAATTTAAGAAAATTTAGAATTAAAGTGAAACTTTTTATCTTCATGGAAAATAATCTCAATCATAGTATAACTTTTCCTATCTTCTATGGAAAAATTTAGAACTGAACTTTAAATTTTTTATGTCTTGGTGAACTTAAAACTGACGTGGAAGCCTTTTATTTTCTCTGGAGAAATTAGAATTGAATTATGTTCTTTGGTAAAATTCAGAAGAGAACTTGAACTTTTCTATCTTCTATGAAAAATTTGGAACAGTATTTAAAAATTTTTCATCTCTTTGAAAAAAATCTGAACTGAAGTGGAAACTTTGTATATTATTTTGGGGGAATAGAATTGATCAATAACTTATTTCATTTTCATTGAGAAAATTCAGAATTGAAGTTGAACTTTTCTTCTTCCGGGAAAATATTTGGAATAGAACTTTAAATTTTTTCATCTCTTTGAGAAAAGTCAGAACTGAATTTAAGAAAATTTAGAATTAAAGTGAAACTTTTTATCTTCATAGAAAATAATCACAATCATAGTATAACTTTTCCTATCTTCTATGAAAAAATTTAGAACTGAACTTTAAATTTTTATGTCTTGGTGAACTTAAAACTGATGAGGAAGCTTTTTATTTTCTCTGGAGAAATTAGAATTGAATTGTGTTCTTTGGTAAAATTCAGAAGAGAACTTGAACTTTTCTATCTTCTATGAAAAATTTGGAACAGTAGTTAAAATTTTTTCATCTCTTTGAGAAAAATCTGAACTGAAGAGGGAAAATTTTTATATTATTTTGGGAAAATAGAATTGATCAATAACTTATTTCATTTTCGTTGAGAAAATTCAGAATCGAAGTTGAACTTTTCTTCTTCCCGGAAAATATTTGGAACAGAACTTTAAATTTTTTCATCTGTATGAGAAAGGTCGGAATTGAATTTAAGAAAATTTAAAATTAAAGTGAAACTTTTTGTCTTCATGGAAAATAATCACAATCATAGTATAACTTTTCCTATCTTCTATGGAAAAATTTAGAAGTGAACTTTAAATTTTTTATGTCTTGGGACTTTTCTTCTTCCGGGAAAATATTTGGAACAGAACTTAAAATTTTTTCATCTCTTTGAGAAGGGTCGGAACTGAATTTAAGAAAATTTAGAATTAAAGTGAAACTTTTTATCTTCATAGAAAATAATCACAATCATAGTATAACTTGTCCTATCTTCTTTGGAAAAATTTAGAACTGAACTTTAAATTTTTATGTCTTGGTGAACTTAAAACTGATGAGGAAGCTTTTTATTTTCTTTGGAGAAATTAGAATTGAATTGTGTTCTTTTGTAAAATTCAGAAGATAACTTGAACTTTTCTACCTTCTATGAAAAATTTGGAACAGTATTTTAAATTGTTTTATCTCTTTGAGAAAAATATGAACTGAAGTGGAAACTTTTTATATTATTTTGGGGAAATAGAATTGATCAATAACTTATTTCATTTTCATTGAGAACATTAAGAATCGAATTTGAACTTTTCTTCTTCCGGGAAAATATTTGGAACAGAACTTTAAATTTAACTCTTTGAGAAAGGTCGGAATTGAATTTAAGAAAATTTAGAATTAAAGTGAAACTTTTTATCTTCATAAAAAATAATCACAAACATAGTATAACTTTTCCTATCTTCTATGGAAAAATTTAGAACTGAACATTAAATTTTTATGTCTTGGTGAACTTAAAACTGATTAGGAAGCTTTTTATTTTCTCTGGAGAAATTAGAATTGAATTGTGTTCTTTGGTAAAATTCAGAAAAGAACTTGAACTTTTCTACCTTCTATGAAAAATTTTGAAGAGTAGTTTAAATTTTTTCACCTCTTTGAGAAAAATATGAACTAAAGAGGAAAATTTTTATATTATTTTGGGAGAATAGAATTGATCAATAGCTTATATCATTTTCATTGAGAAAATTGAGAATCGAAGTTGAACTTTTCTTCTTTCGGGGAAATATTTGGAACAGAACTTTAAATTTTTTCATGTGCTTAAGAAAGGTTAGAATTGAATTTAAGAAAATTTAGAATTAAAGTGAAACTTTTTATCTTCATGGAAAATAATCGCAATCATAGTATAACTTTTCCTATCTTCTATGGAAAAATTTAAAAGTGAACTTTAAATTTTTTATATCTTGGTGAACTTAAAACTGACGTGGAAGCTTTTTATTTTCTCTGGAGAAATTAGAATTGAATTGTGTTCGTAGGTAAAATTCAGAAGAGAACTTGAACTTTTCTATCTTCTATGAAAAATTTGGAACAGTATTTAAAATTTTTTCATCTCTTTGAAAAAATCTGAACTGAAGTGGAAACTGTGTATATTATTTTGGGGGAATAGAATTGATCAATAACTTATTTCATTTTCATTGAGAAAATTTAAAATCGAAGTTGAACTTTTCTTCTTCTGGGAAAATATTTGGAACAGAACTTTAAATTTTTTCATCTCTTTGAGAAAAGTCGGAACTGAATTTAAGAAAATTTAGAATTAAAGTGAAACTTTTTATCTTCATAGAAAATAATCACAATCTTAGTATAACTTTTCCTATCTTCTATGAAAAAATTTAGAACTGAACTTTAAATTTTTAGGTCTTGGTGAACTTAAAACTGATGAGGAAGCTTTTTATTTTCTCTGGAGAAATTAGAATTAAATTGTGTTTTTTGGTAAAATTCAGAAGAGAACTTGAACTTTTCTATCTTCTATGAAAAATTTGGAACAGTAGTTAAAATTTTTTCATCTCTTTGAGAAAAATCTGAACTGAAGAGGGAAAATTTTTATATTATTTTGGGAAAACAGAATTGATCAATAACTTATTTCATTTTCGTTGAGAAAATTCAGAATCGAAGTTGAACTTTTCTTCTTCCCGGAAAATATTTGGAACAGAACTTTAAATTTTTTCATCTGTATGAGAAAGGTCGGAATTGAATTTAAGAAAATTTAAAATTAAAGTGAAACTTTTTGTCTTCATGGAAAATAATCGCAATCATAGTGTAACTTTTCATATCTTCTATGGAAAAATTTAGAAGTGAACTTTAAATTTTGTATGTCTAGGGACTTTTCTTCTTCCGGGAAAATATTTGGAACAGAGCTTAAAATTTTTTCATCTCTTTGAGAAGGGTCGGAACTGAATTTAAGAAAATTTAGAATTAAAGTGAAACTTTTTATCTTCATAGAAAATAATCACAATCATAGTATAACTTGTCCTATCTTCTTTGGAAAAATTTAGAACTGAACTTTAAATTTTTATGTCTTGGTGAACTTAAAACTGATTAGGAAGCTTTTTATTTTTTTTTCTGGAGAAATTAGAATTGAATTTTGTTCTTTGGTAAAATTCAGAAAAGAACTTGAACTTTTCTATCTTCTATGAAAAATTTGGAACAGTAATTTAAATTTTTTCATCTTTTTGAGAAAAATCTGAACTGAAGTGGAAACTTTTTATATTATTTTGGGAAAATAGAATTGATCAATAACATATTTCATTTCTATTGAGAAAATTCAGAATCGAAGTTGAACTTTTCTTCTTCCGGGAAAATATTTGGAACAGAACTTTAAATTTGACTCTTTGAGAAAGGTCGGAATTGAATTTAAGAAACTTTAGAATTAAAGTGAAACTTTTTATCTTCATGGAAAATAATCACAATCATAGTATAACTTTTCCTATCTTCTATGGAAAAATTTAGAAGTGAACTTCAAATTTTTTTTATGTCTTGGTGAACTTAAAACTGAAGTGGAAGCTTTTTATTTTCTCTGGTGAAATTAGAATTGAATTGTGTTCTTTGGTAAAATTCAGAAGAGAACTTGAACTTTTCTATCTTTTATGAAAAATTGAGCCTGCTAGCAGTATCTTTATCTCTAAAAATTCTTTTTCTTACATCTGTGACCTTTTTAATAGATATTCTGAACGTTTGATGTTCTAGCATACCCTAAAAATAGTGAACACTTAACAAAATAATGCATAAAATATTTTTAATGAAATAAGGACATGTAGAATATTGATATAAAAATATGTTAAATACATTATTAGTACACTTGCGCTTCACTTTCCGTCAATTCATCTTTATATTCATTGATGATATTGTCTGCTAATGTCCTTTTTATTCTGCCTGCGATTTCACTGTCTATTGTCACATTATTTTTACATAGATAGCAGTTTTGGCACATTGACAAGATATGATTAATGACATTAGTGCAGGAATATGCTTGTCTTCTTCTTGTTCTCTTTAAAATGCTAATACCGGAAAGATGATGATAGGATGTATCAACAGGTAATGTGTTACCAGCAACAGTAGCAAGGAGTTGTCCCCGATCATCGACAATTATTTTTAAGTTTGCATTCTCTTTGAGCACTAATTTCTCTGGTAATGTTACTCTTGCATATCCACCGTTTACACGATTGAAATTCTTTGGTACTCCAAAGAAATCTAACTTCTCGCTGTCATGACAACGTATGCATACATTTCCAATAGTGTTACCACTTGTACTCGTTTCATAGTTCAGGTATTTCTCCATGTCAGTATTCAATATGACGATTACTGTTTCATGTTTACATACTTTCGTCAAATATTTCATCTTCACTTCTCTACAGATAAAAATTGTGTGTTTATCCTTCCACTACGTAAAAAATACTGATTTAAGGCATGCAATATACTAGCTAGTGTCGTTAACATGTCATAGAGTGGGAAAGCCGCGTCGTGTCTATGAACAAGCACAGAGTACGATTGGTAGAGCCGTAAGCATATTTCATGTCATTTTAAGATGCGTAAAAAAGTAAAAAAAATGCCATGTTAAAAAAATTCAAAAGTTATTTTAAAAAAATAGGGGGGGGAGGGGGGCTTTTGGTCGTGGAGCTTTTTGGGGGCTCAGGGGGCATTAGGGGGACAGGGGCCCTTTGGGGTTGGGGTAGGGGACCTCACGACACTGTTCAAATACAACTTGTGTATTATAACGACCACAGAGTTTCACCCTCAAATCCTCTTCTAAAATCATCTTTTAAAATCATCTTTTAAAATGTCTCTAACTGTTTCACCGAAATAATTTCATAAAATGTCTAAATTGGTTTTGCCCAAATAACCCCTAAACGTAATTTCAGCGTGTTCCTTTTGTTTTTGGCATCTCTGCGCTGTCACATTTCAAATTACTAAGAAACCTGATTCCCGCGCTAAATCTATTCATCGCTAAGATGTTTCTTGGAGAATTGTTTCCATGGCGTTTGGTTATTAATATCTTTTGGAGTTCGACCAGTAGAATTGTTTCCGAGGCAAAGACATTAATGACTTGGATCTATTCCTGGAGCAGTACCTGTCAGACATTATTAAACTTTGCCCAGAAACAATTTGATTAATGACTGACAGCACAGGTGTTCCAAATTCCCAATCGCTTTGATTAACCACTTGTTCTCCCTAATGACTCTATGCCCATATTTGGTGTTCTCGTGGGACTATAAGATAGCCTTCTATGCCCAAATATGGTGTGGGCGTGGGAGTTATAGGGTCATTTCTACTCGTGTTTGGGGGAAGGATGGGTGTGGCCCGGGGGGGGGCTAGTTGACCTAAAATCAATTTCGACAATTAAAAAGGGCCCTAGCCCTTTGAGTTTCCAATCGAATGAGCCCGTTTTGAGGTTTCTACGACAACGCCTTCTATAAAAACCTTATATGCCCCCAGGGCATAACTTAAAACCCTTGCCCTAAGGGTTTTGGGGGAGTTCCCTCCTCAAAAACATATTTTCTATGTGGAAATCAACTACGCTGAACAAAATGGCTGTCAAAAAATTTTGATTGGATGTTTACGGGGAATGATGGGCGTGGGGGGGGGGCTAGCTGCCCTCCAATCACTTTTAACTATTAAAAGGGCACTAGCCAGTCCAATTTCCAATCGAATGAGCCCTTTTCGAAGTTTCTACGACAACTCCTTCGATACGAAGTGCCCGGGTATGGAGAAAAAAAACACACATTGTGCCAACGTCGTTCTTTACTTAGGCAGCGCTAGCGTGCTGCCTATGAATATGTAAATGATTATCAGATTTTCCGGTCGAACATTCAGACAATCAGATTGGTACTGGATAAAAAAGGTGAATTCACCTGTGCATTACGTTTTACGACATATTTTAGGCTTCTTTCCCCCCCCCCCTTATTAATTGGCTAGTTAGGCTACTGATTGGGATTAAACCTTGCACTAATTTTCTTAGTACTAACAGCTGATGCTTGGAGTGCAAAAAACAAGAGGTGACATAGTGTCATAGCTCACTGGTTTGAGCCAAATCTTTCAAGAGATGTATCAGCCACAATCCTACCTCAGGTTTTTTGGGACTCATGATGACACTGCATTTGCTTTTCAGCTGAATAGTGTAAAAAAGAGTATTATCTCCTGTACCCAAAGATAACTAAAGCTTCTCCACAGATCATTTGGTGGAAATGCAAAACTGGTGGAATAGGGTAAGCCCACTACTAATCAACAAGGCTGACAATCACGTTAATTCCAATCAGTCCCAGTCCATTCAACTTAAAATTTGAAACAATCAACTTTTCTGAATACCAGCCACTTACTCTACCAAAGACAAAAAATACAGGGTAGCAGAGTGGGATGGAAAACTTGAAACAAGAGAAAAAGTCCAAACTTGCCACCTAATACTAATATTTGAACAAATTTATAAAATATTTTTTTTACCAAATCTGTTTGTTCTGAGCAAAAACCTGTAAAAACCAATTTTAGAGCCAATGCTAAATAATATACATTTGTTGTGATCTTTGTGATCTTCGTTGTGATTTGTTGTGACCAAAAAAAATATATATTTGTACTTGTCATTGTCTCCTTTTCTAGAATTTTTCCTAAAAATTGATCTGTATTACAGGTTTCATCGCAATTATCTGTTGAAAATTTGAAAACAGGAGAACTGAATAGAAGTAAAAATTCTACATCCCCAACTTCCTTGAAAGTAAATATTCTTGATGCACAATAAGCTTGCTTGTGCTTGAAAACAATGTAATCTGGGAAATCAATTACATTTGATTAAGAAATTTTACTTCTGCTATGGTTGAATATTACAAAATTTATAAGACAAAATTGAAAAACATTTAATTAAAAATACCTTTCTTTGAAACTAATGCTATAAAAACTATTCACATAAAATTCTCCCAAAGGACCATTGAATTAGAGTAATCGTGCATATTAGACTCCCTGTGGTGTAGGGTGTAGAAGCACTACCAACAGAACCAAAGATAGAGAGACAAGAAGAGATTTGTTTATGCCTCCGCTAGAGGGTACCTGTGAAACTTTACAACCCAAATAACTGATGGTTATGTTTGTTGTTTGTTGGTTATGATTGTTGGATGTTGGTTATGTTTGTTGTTTGTTGGTTATAGTTGATGTTTGTTATGTGGTTTGATGTTTGTTGGTTTTGTTTTTTTGATGGTTATGGGGTTTGATGTTTGTTGGTTATGTTGGGTATGTTTGTTAGTTATTGTTTGATGTTTGTTGGTTATGTATGTTGATGGTTATGCTTTGTTGTTGATTGATGGCTATGTTTGTTGTTTTTTGTTGGTTATGTTGTTTGTTGGATGTGATTGTTGTTTGTTGGTTATGTTTTTTGGTTATTGTTTGATGTTTGTTGGTTATGTTTGATGGTTATGTTTTGTTGTTGTTTGCTGTTTGATGGTTATGTTTGCTAGTTTGATTTTTGTTTGTTATGTTTGTTTGTTATTTTTGATGTTGGTTATGTGGTTTGATATTTGTTGGTAATGTTGTTTGATGTTTGTTAGATGTTGGTTGTTGTTTGTTGTTTTGGATATATTTGAAATTAAATTCTGTTACTAGCCCCTCGCAAGTGTTTCTAGCTGGCAAAATTTCCGTCTTGTTTCTAGGCAAAAATTCCCATGTCTCAACGCTTATACATGTCCAAACATGTCTCCCTAGGTAGTAGAGTTCCCCACGATGTTTTTCTAGACCCTTCTACAATGTCCAAACATGCCTCCCCAGGTGGTAGAAGCCATATTGTTTTTCCTCCCATATATGTCCAAACATACCTCCCCAGGGAGTCCCCCACGATGTTTTTCTAGACGCTTCTACAATTTCCAAACATGCATCCCCAGGTGGTAGAAACCATATTGTTTTTCCTCCTATACATGTCAAAAAATGCCTCCCCAGGTGGTAGAAGCTATATTGTTTTGCCACTACTTAAACGGTACATCACGTTACACACCCCTTTTTATTTAAAGTGCATACCCTCTGACGTCACGCCATACACCTCTATGCTGGAAAGGGTTAGATACATGAAGCTATCAACCCCTCAAGCCCTCACGCCCACGTAAAACTCCGTGACACACCACTCTGGACTCCTATGATGTCACACGACTTAGCCCATTTCAAACGGACATGTCTAATATGCTTAACGCAATTTTATGTAACTTTGCGACAGGAACCCATGGGCAATCCCCGCTTATAACATAACGAGACCACACACCTTACGTAATTATTGTGCAACACTGTCACGTAAAACTTTTTTTCCTCTGGAACGCTCAAAGGGTTTTTTCTTTCCTTCTTTTTTTTCCTACTTCTTGACCCCACCAAGACTCGAAATGCCAATGGCTTTGTGCCTTAACTGGAAGGACGAAACTGCTATTCCCAGTAATTTGTATCTGGAACTATATTCTAAAAATAACCTATTGCATGACAGCTAGGATTCCCCATTTTTGGCAAACACTAGAATGAAGTATTACTCTCCCAATTTGACATGCTCCAGGAGATATTTGCTCTCAAGATATTAATAAAGTGAAATGCATGCCATCCTTGTGCTAAAGAATACATCTAAAAACAAAGACATTGTAAATAAGAGGTCTCATTATTTCAAACAAAATTAAAAACAATTTAAAAATATAGAAAAAAACACTTAAAAAACATGACAAAAAAATAAAAGGTGAAAAAAGCCGTATCGTTAATATACGCAAAAAGAACCGTGTATTATAGAAAATCATGGGTCCTAACATGCAACCAAGGGGGTAGGGGAGGGAGGAGTGTTATTAGAGATAAATTTAAAGCGTTTTAAGAGATATCTACAAAGGACTCTTAATGAAAATATTCATTTTTTAGAGTGGGATGTAAGATTTCACACCATCATCATAATACGCCCCCACCCTTCCCCTTGATATTATAGTTTAATTTCTATGCATTAAAATATATCGTGAGACTACAATACATATCACTTAATTCCATATTTTTATCAATTTTTTATGATATTATATTCACACAATTTCAAATCAATGACACATTTTAGAAACGAACACACTGCATAAAGCACCGTCGTCTCTGAAACAACTCGGTCTCGAGAAAGCTCTATATTGGTGAGAGCGGGCCGTCTGTGGGGGAAGGGAACCCGTTTTTTCCACTGCCAGCTCAGCACTGCCTTTTTTATCTAGTCATTTATGTTTAGTTTTTTTTATTGCACAAAGCGGTAATTTTCGAGTGTTTAATTTTTAAATGTTTTCTTATTTATTGTTAGTCCACTTCTTTCAACTAGGGCACCAACCCGTTTGCTGGCCGCCTCCAAGGGAGAGTCCGCTCCTCCGAGCGCTTTGTCTCAGCCCTGACGCAACTCAGGGGACACTTTTTAGCAAAAATATCAAAATACGCAAAGAGGGGAAATTCTTGTTTCCACCTATGCCATGCACTGCGAGGGAGTTAAGTCAGTGTTTACTCATTTCGAGGACAAAATCCGGACTTCAGCTAGGTGATAAAGGAGGTTAAAAAACGCTCCTGCTCGAAATAACTTAAAAAGTAGTAATAATAGACAAACTGTCATAGAGTCTCTAGGACGTGCCCGCCTCTGAAGTCACAAAATCCCTGTTCCTAGCGCTCAGCTAGCAAGATTCCCACCCCTGGCAACCCACCTGGGATTCCAGGTGTTTTATTTTTTCTTCGATATTGGCATGATTCCTAGCCAATTTTTTAGTACATTGTTTTTCTGGAAGACCCCCTGGAATTATATGACCAGGTCTAATATGGATGACCTCATTGTATCTTACAAGCTAGACTAAAAGGACCCCATGGGGGAATCCCCCGAGACCGGCACACATACACGGGTGCTGCGTAATAACAGCAATGCATATCTTAAGCATTGACACCTAATGGGAGAGGTTTGAAGATAATTAGCTCATCTTGCGAGAAGAGTAGGTGCCCAACCCGTTAAAAAGTATACTTATAGCCCAGAGTGAACTGGCGCTGCCACACTGTTTTCACACTGGCACGAACCCTCATCATCCTCCCCCCTTCCATCATCCTCATGGTACCAGCCCTCACCCCCCTAGGGTGTTTTGAATCTTCTCACTCCGAAAATAAACTTCTGGAATCACATTAAACAAAATATTTTTGAAAAAGGAGAAGTCACCCCTTCCCCTTTTTTTTACTAGTGTTTGATACTCTAAGTATTTCACCTCACAATATTAGACTATTATCGCCCCTTTGACACACCTCTGACATCGCCCCTTTTCCCCCAAAACATTTTTCATACATTTCTTGTTAAAAGTTTTACTTCAACTCATTCATTTGGGTTTTCGCAAGCACACACAAAAACACACACACACACTAAAGTACACACATACATACACAAAACATACAAACAAAAACACAAAAAAAAACAGAGACACAAAACACACACAAACACACACAAAAATACGCACATACACTCACACAAAACACACACACACACAAACACGCTCACACCAAAAAAAACACACACACAAAAAAAAACACACACACAAAATCGCATACACACACAAAAACAGACGCACGCACACAAACACAAATACACAAAAACACACACACACAAAAACACATACACACAAAAATATACACACACACAAATATAAACACACACATACATAAAAAATATTCCCAAACACACACACACAAACACACACACAACACCACGCCATTGGAATTTTTTGTTGAAGTGTAAGACTTGGAATATTTTTGTAGTGTTATGTCATGATTTACCTGTTTCCTATTACACTCTCTTGATGTTTCAAAGTTCATTTTGGAATTTTTTTTTTTCGTTGAAATATAAGACTTGGAATATTTTCATAGCGTTGTGTCTTTTCACCATTACATTCTGTTCATATTTCAAAGTTCAGTTTGGAATGTTTTCGCTGAAATTTAAGACTTTTAATATTTCTATACTGTTGTGTCGAGGGTTACATTGTCACTATTACATTCAGTCGATGTTTCAAAGTTTATTATGGAATTTTTGTATCGAAATGGAAGATTTGGAATATTTTTGTACTGTTGTCTCATGGTTCACAATGTCAGTTCCACATTCTGCTGATGCTGGAAAGCTCATTTCAAGATTTTATCGTTGAAATATAAGACTTGGAAAATTTTTGTACTGGTTTACCTTGTCAGTGTTACATTCAGCTGATGTTTTAACATTCATTTTGAATATTTTTTTGAAATGCAAGACTTGGAATATTTTTGTAGTGTTATATCATGATTTACCTTACCACAGTTATACTCTCTTGATATTTCAAAGTTCATTTTGGAATTTTTTCATGAAAATGTAAAACTTAGAATATTTTGTAGTGTTGTGTCGTGGTTTACCTTGTCTCGTGGTTTATCCTACTTTTTGTCAGTGTTTCAAAGTTCAATTGAGGATTTTTTCATTCAAATGTAACACTTGGAATATTTTTGTAACTTTGTGTCTTGTCACCGTTAGATGTTTCTGTAGAGGTTTCAAAGTTCGATTTGGAATTTTTTCGTTGAAATATAAGACTCGGAATATTTTTGTAGTGTTATCTCATGATTTACTTTGTCACTATTATACTCTCTTGATGTTTTTGAAATATTTTTGCACTGTTGTCTCGTGGTTCACTATGTCAATGCTACATTCTGTGAATTTTTCAAATTTCATTTCGGGATCTTTTTTCGTTGAAATGTATGACTTGGAATATTTTTGTAGTGGTTTACCATGTCAGTGCTACATTCTGCAGATGTTTCAAAGTTCATTTTGGAATTTTTGTCTCGAAACGTAAGACTTGGGATATTTTTGTACTGTCAACTCGTGGTTCACCATGTCACTGCTACACTCTGTTGATGTTTCAAAGTTCAATTCGGGATTTTTTTTTCGTTGAAATATAAGACTTGGAATATTTTTGTAGTGGTTTATTAGGTCACTGTTGCACTCTCATGATGTTTCAAATTTCATTTTGAATTTTTTCATTGAAATTTAAGACTTGGAATGTTTTTGTAGTGGTTTACCTTGTCACTGCTACATTCTCTCGGTGTTTCAAAGTTCATTTAAGGACTTTTTCGTTGAAATGTAACGCTCGGAATATTTTCGAAGCGTTGTGTCTTGTCACCGGTATATTCTGTAGATGTTTCAAAGTTCATTTCGGGATTTGTTTTTGGTGAAATGTGAGACTTGCAATATTTTTATAGTGGTCTACCATTTCACTGTTACACTTTTTTGATGTTTCAAAGATCATTTTGGAATTTTTTCATTAAAATCTAAGACTTTGAATATTTTTGTAGTGATTTACCTTGTCACTGCTAAATTTTGTCGGTGTTTCACAGTTCATTTCAGGATTTTTTCGTTGAAACCTAACACTTGGAATATTTTCGAAGCGTTGTGTCTTGTCACCCAAACATTCTTTAGATGTTTTAAAGTTCAGATTGGAATTTTTTCCTTGAAATGCAAAACTCGGAATATTTTTTGTAGTATCCTGGTTCACCATGTCACTGCTACATTCTGTTGATGTTTCCAAGTTCGTTTCAAGATATTTTCGTTTAAATGTAAGACTTGGAATATTTATGTAGGGGTTTATCATGTCACTGTTGAATTTCTGTCGTTGTTTCAAAGTTCATTTGGAATTTTTAGTTAAAATCTAAGACTTGGAATAGTTTTGCAGAGTTGTCTCGTCGTTTTCCTTGTCACTGTTACATTCTCATGATGTTTCAAAGTTAATTTTGGAATCTTTCGCTGAAATGTGAGACTTGGAATATTTTTTTTAAGTGGGGTGGTTTACCTTGTCAATGTGTCAGACAAAAAGATAAGAGAGACAGCAAAAAGTTAGGTTGATTTTAGATCACTTAACGTAGACGTTAAGTGATCTTAAATTAACCTATCTTTTTGCATGTCTCTTAGAGCATCAAACACTAGCAAAGAAAGGGGGTAGGGATGTGAGGGCTGGTACCACATGGATGATAGGTGTGCGTGATGAGGGTTTGTGCCAGTGTGAAAACAGCGTGGCAGCGCCATTCTGCTCTGGGCTATAAGTATACTTTTTAATGGTTTGGGCACCTACACTTCTAGCAAGATGAGCTGAGCTACTTATCTTAAAACCTCTCCCATAAGGTGTTAATGCTTAAAATGTGTACTGCCGTTATTACGCAGCACCCGTGTGTGTGTTGTGGGCTCGGGGGACTCCCCCATGGGTTCCTTTTTAGGCTAGCTTGTAAGATACAGCGAGGTCATCAATATTAGACCTGGTCACAGAAATCCAAGGGGTCTTCCAGAAAAACAATGTATAAAAAATGGCTAAGAATCATACCAATATAGAAGAAATCATAGAACGCCCGGAATCTCAGGTGGGCTGCTAGGGGTGGGAGTCTTGCTAGCTGAGCGCTAGAATCAGGGATGTTGTGACGTCAGAGACGGGCATGTCCTAGAAATTCTATGATAATTTCCCTATAATTGCAACTTTTTAAGTTATCTCGAGCAAGACCGTTTTTTATTGCCAAGCTGAAGTCCGGATTTTGCCCCCCAAATGAGCAGACACTGACCAAACTCCCCCAAAGTGCATAGGGATAGGTGGGAACAAGAATTCCCCCCTTTGCGTGTTTTGACATTTTTGCTGAAAAATGCCTCCTGAGTTGCGTCAGGGCTGAGACAAAGCGCGTGGAGGGGCGGACACTCCCTCGGAGGCGGAAGGCGAGCGGGCCGGCGTCCTAGTGGAAGGAGTCGGTCTAACAATGAATAAGAAAATATTAAAAAATTCAACACTTAAAAATTAGGGCTTTGCGCAATAAAAAAAACAAAAAAAACACAAACGACTAGATAAAAAAGGCAGTGCTGAGCCAGTGATTGAAAAAAACAGGTCCCGCTTCCCCTCAGATGGCCCCCCGCCCCCTCCCACACCTACAGAGCTTTCTCCAGACCGAGTTGTTTCAGAGACGAAAATGCGGTATGCAGTGTTTTCGCTTCTGAAATGTGTCATTGATTTGAAATTGTGTGAATATAATATCATGAAAAATCGATAAATATATGGAATTAAGTGATATGTATTGTAGTCTCACGATATATTTTATTGCGTAAAAATTAAACTCTAATATCAAAGGGAAGGGTTACGGTGTGAAATTTTACATCCCACTCGAAAAAAATGGATATATTCATTAAGAGTCCTGTATTCATTAAGAGTCCATATTTCTTAAAACGCTTTTAATCTATCTCTCAAAACACTACCCCCCTCCACTACCCCCTGGGTTGTATGCTAGAACCCGTGATTTTCTGTAATACACGGTTCTTTTTGCGCATATTAACGATACGGCTTTTTTCACTTTTTATTTTTTTGACATTATTTTTAAGTGTTTTTTTAAATAATTTTAAATTGTTTGTAATTTTGTTTGAAATAACAAAACATTTTATATACAATGTCTGTGTTTTTTAGATGTATTCCTTAGAAAAAGTAAGGCATGCATTTCCCTTTGTTAATATCTTGAGAGCAGATGTCTCCTGGAGCGTGTGAAATTGGGAGAGTAATACGTCATTCTAGTGTTTGCCAAAAATGGGAAATCTGAGCTTTTATGCAATAGGTTAACTTTAGAATATGGTTCCAGATACAAAATACTGGGAATAGCAGATTAGTCCTTCCAGTTAAGGCACAAAGCCATTGGAAGGGAGTTACCTTTCGAGCCCTGGCAGGATCAAAATTTAAGAAGGAAAAGAAGGAAAGAAAAAACACTTTAAGCGTTTCGGGCCAAAAAAAAGTATTACGTGACAGTGTTGCACAATCTTTACGTAGGGTGTGTGCTCTCGTTACGTTATAAGCGGGGATTCCCCCATGGGCTCCTGTCGCAAAGTTACATAAAATTGCGTCAGGCATATTAGACCTGTTTCTTTTGAAACGGGATAAGTCGTGTGAAATTATAGGAGTACAGAGGGGTGTGACACGGAGTCTTGCGTAGGCGTGACGGCTTGAGGTGTTGGTAGATCCTCGCATATAACCCTTTAAAGCATAAGGGTGTGTGGCTTGACGTCAGAGGGCATAAGTATTAAATACAAAGGGGTTTGTACCGGGATGTACTGTTTAAGTAGTGGTTAACTAGTGGCAAAAAATTATAGCTTCTACCACCTGGGGAGGCATGTTTTGACAAGTATAGGAGGAAAAACAATATGGCTTCTACCACCTGGGGAGGAATGTTTAGACACGTTGAAGCGTCTAGAAAAACATCGTGGGGGGACTCTACCACCTGGGGAGGAATGTTTGGACATGTATAAGACGAAAAACAATATGGCTTCTACTACCGGGAGACGCATGTTTGGACATTTAGAATCGTCTATAAGAACGTCTTGGAGACACTACCACCTGTGGAGGTATCTTTGGACATGTATAAGCGTTTAGAAATGGGTAATTTTGCCTAGAAACAGGGCGGGAATTTTGCCAGCTAGAAACACGTGCGAGGGGCTAGTAACAGCATTTATTTACAAATATATCAAACAACAAACATCAAACAACTTCCAACAAACATTAAGCAAAATAACCAACAAACATCAAACCACATAACCAACATCAAACATAACCAACAAATATAACCAACAAACATCAAACCAGCAAACATAACCATCAAACCATAAACAACAACAAAACATAACCATCAAACATAACCAACAAACATCAAACAACAACCAACAAAATTATCCAACTTAACCAACAAACAACAATCACATCCAAAAAACAACATAACCAACAACAAAAAACAAATATAACTATAAAAAAACAACAAAACATAACCATCCACATACATAACAAACAAACAACAACCAACAAACATAACCAACATAACCAACAAACATCAAACCCCATAACAATCAAACAAACATAACCAACACACATCAAACCATATAATAAAAACCAAACAACAATAAAACACAACCATCAACATTCATAACCAACAAACATCAAACAAAACACAACCATCAAACATCAAACACCATAACCATCAAACGAACATAACCAATAAACATCAAACCACACAACAAACATCAAAAATAACCATCAAACATAACCAACATAACCACCATCCAACAATCATAACCAACAATCATAACCAACAAGCATAACCAACAAACAACAAACATAACCAACATAACCAACAAATATAACCAATATCAAACATAACCATATGTCTATTTCCCTATGTTAATTTCCCTATCTTTCTGCTTGAAGTGCCTAATGGGATATTACTAAAGTACAAAACAATTGTTTTTACCAGAAGGAACAAATCCACATTTTACTCTGAATTAGTCCCGCTTATTTAATAGTTCAATGAGAATTAAAAGATTGCACTTTTTTCACGTAGTGACTCACTTACCTTACTTAAGCCTACTTTCAAATGCAAGAGAAAACGGTCAGTAAATTGAAGGCTCCGACAACGCTCGTTATTTTGGTAGCTGCGGCAATAAGCAGTAACATGTCTTTAAAAAAAATTAACCTTTAAAAAAACTACGCATCAAGAAAATCCACCAAAACTACACATTCCATTTATTTGAGTTTGTGGATTTGAAATTCGTCGAATTTTGAAACTCCTTAGATCAAACCGTAGATCAAGCCAAATGCTAACATCTACTAGAAACAGGGAAGAACCTTGAGCAATATAATTAGCAAAAATGTATGTATATTGAAAGTATTTTCTGTTTCAAAAAACGAAAAAAATGTATTTAAATACGTTTTAAAAATACACGGGAATATAGTTAAACATGTATTGAAAAATAAATGTAAATAGTTAAAAAACAACGTATTTCAAATACATTTATTAATACTTAAATACTTAAACCTCACTGGACATTATCTTCAGAAAGCATTGCAAGAATAACCAATGAATAGGATCAACGCCAGATTTGAGAAGAAATATAGTAATTGAAAACTTCATAACTATCACTTTATTATAGTTTGAACAATGGAAATTAGGAAGAACGTAAGTTAATTTTTTCCTAATTTTAGTACTGAAACATTAAATCTGAAATACCTTACCAAGGAATGTTTCTTTCTAGAAAAATATCTGTCGGCGAAAATACTTTCTAACTAATATGTTTTTTTCATTACCAAAATATTTTTCATTGAAATGATTTAATTATATACTGGAAAGGGTATGGACCCGACAAACCATAACCTTGCTTCAGTCCCTCCCCCCAAGAAAATGCGTTTTATCCTTTTTAGTTGTTCTATAAATTGAATTTTTTATAGACTTCTTTAACAAGAGAAATTTATTTATCTAGTTTGTCTGGTCTAATAAAGTACTTCTATCAATATGGTAAATATGTTGCAATTATCTTACACTTTTAGTCAGATCCATTTGGAGAAAAGGGAACAAGGGGGTTTTGGTGGCCCTCCACTCACTTTTGAACCTTAAAATGGAACTAAAACTTTCGATTTCGAATCAAATAAGCCTTCTTCAAAGATTATAGGATCATTTATTCCGTAGAGACGATATATCACCCAGGGCATGGATTACAAACCTGGCCTCCGACATTAGGTGGGTGTCAACTCCAAAGACATTTTTTTTATGATATTTGGACTATTTTGGACAAAACAGCCATCTCAAAGGTTCAATGCATTTGTGGAAAAGAGGGCTAGTGGGGGTGAGAGCTACCTGCTCTCCGATCACTGTTCACTCTTGAACAGAGAACTAGAATTTTCAATTTCCAATCAAATGAGCCTCCTCCAAAGGTAATACGGCCACCCTTTCCATGAAACCTTATGTTGTTTGTTATAGTCATCAACCGACAGATGAGGCACCACACACAGAGGTATAAATTTGCAGATGATCTTTTGCTAAGCCTGCTTCACTTCCTGTTCCAAACTCCCAATCAGCTCATACACCTTGGTTCACGTATTAAGGATCTAGCCGATCAAATAAGTCTATAAATCATATTTGATAAATTCTAGTCACTGCAGTCCAAAGTAATGAAGAAGAAGAGCATAATGAACACGCGCCTCTCCATACATAGAAATACGTAAAAATACAACGCATTAAATTTGGTTATGGTCTCATGATTTTAAATCCCATCATACCGATAACAGCAAAATCAGCTGGTTTTCTAAAATCCTTTGCAAATTTAAGAAGGTTTTGGAATGACAAAGCAACTCCTTCTTTCGTGCTATAAAACCTATGTAATGCCCGTAATGATGTACGGCTGTCCTGCCTGGCACCCGTCACTTACAGAGAAGCACACAAACGAACTGGAAACAATTCTGAAGAGAGCCTGCAAAATAATTCTTGGGCCGAATTATAAAAACCATGAACAAAGCTTGGGCCAACTCAAGCTCCCAACCCTGGAGGAAAGGAGGCAAGATCTGCTGACGAAGTTTCGAGCTGATATCCGGAAGTCTCAAACATACCGAAGTATCCTTTCTCCATTTACTTCAGAGATCCACTCGCACAAAAGATTATTGGCAGCCCTGAAAGAGGGAAAAAAACTGTTGGAGTGCCCGCCAACATACTCGACAAAAAGATATCTAAAATCCTTTTTGCCCTACTACGTCAGATGTTATAACAATAGTGTCCTGAAGTAGAGGTGATGGTTCATCATTTGTGTAGTTCTTGGTGCTTTTGTGCTCTTCTGTTTTTTGTGCTTAAATTGACGATACCCATGTTATTTCAGTGTGATAAAGGGAATGAATAAAGGGTATATTATATATTATGTGCACCAGGAAATAACTTAAAACGCTTGGCCGTGGTCTCTGGTGGGATATGTGAAACTCCAACGCATTGTTATATATTCTTTGAATTATTTTGGAGGAAATGGCTATCTCAAAATTTGGATCGAATGAACGTGTGAAAAAGAGGGCGTGGGGGGTCTGTTGCCCTCCAATCTCTCTTTACCCTTAAAATGAAGAACTAGAACATCCAATTTTCAATCAAATGAGCCTCCTCCGAAACTTATACGACTACCCCTACTATAAAACCTTATACGCCTATGGGTTATAATTTACAACATATATCCCAGGGTTCTGCGGGATAGTGACAACACCGAAGGTATTGGTAAATATTCTTTAAAATTTTTTAACAAAATGGCAATCGTGAGAATTTTGATTGGATTCATTTTGGGAAAAGAGGGTGTGGTGGGGGGAATAGTTGTCCTCCGATCACTTTTGACTCTTGAAAAGGAGATGGAACTTCGGATTTCCAATCAAATAAGCAGTCTTCAAAGTCACCCCTTACATAAAAACCTAATATGCCACTGTGGCATAACTTTCAGCCCTTGCCCCAGGATCCTAGGGGATTTTGTCAACCACGAAAGCATTGTTACATGATCTGTGGAATATATTGAACAAAACGGCTGTTTCAAGAGATCAACCAGATACATTTTGGGAAAGAAGGGCGTGTGGGGGGGGGGGGAGCTTCTTGCTCTCTGATCACTTTTGAATCTTTAAATGACAATAGAACTCTCAATTTCCAATCAAATGATCCTCCTCCAAAGTTTATACGGTCTTCCCTTCAATAAGAACCTTATATGTCCTCGGGGCATAATTTACAACCCTTAAGGGAAAAGAGAGCTTTAGGAGTGCTAGTTGCCCTCTGGTCACTCTTGACTCTTAAAAAGGGAGCTAAAGCTTTCAATTCCAATCCAATGAGACCCCTCCAAAGTTTATAAGACCACCCTTTCCATAAGAACTTAAATTTCCTCGGGACAAAACACCTAACCCTGGGCTGTTGGATGTTATGTTGACCTCAAAGTTCCGGTTATCCTGCAATACCATTCCAAATGGACAAAGAACAAGAAGTAGAGATGGGTTCCAGTTTTAAATGGAATCTATCCCTTCAAATCCCAGTGCCAGGATATTTTTTAAGCTTATTGGCCAGAGTTTCTTAAGACGCCGGTATTACTAATTATGTACACCTGTTTGTTACGTAATACTATAGGGGGTGTTTTTTTCTTTGGTTGTTACGTATTAAAAATTTTACGTATTATTAAAAAAAGACTTGTTTTGCTAGAACTCAATGGTCACTAGTCAAGTGGGGAACACCCGGTTGTAACTGAGGATCACGTGTTGCACACACGTGTGTGTTACGTAAAACATTAGAATATATTTTCTTTGAGATATTTTGTTCTTCAAGGCGTTTTATTTTCTTTGATATTTCTGTTTCTTCAAGATATTTTTCACGGGATTTTATTTTCTTGAAGATTTTTTTTATTAAAAACATTTCTTCGAGATATTGTTTTCTTCAACATTTTTTTCTTCGAGATTTCTTTTTCTTCAAAATTTTTCCTTCGAGATTTGTTATGATAGAGCTAATACAAGACATGCTTTTATTCAGGGAACTTTAATTATCCGTCAGGAAAGATTTTTGTCCGCTGTAAAAATCGAACGTAAGACCAGATATTTCACCAATGGAATGGTGCCCTAGACAGCTGAGCCAATTGAGGTCATCATGTTCCAGGAAACAAATTATATGCATTGCATTATTCGCAAGCGTAAGCCATCTGATGTTACATCATAGTTAATTATTTACCTAAGGGGCCTGCGCGCACTAGCAACCCAAAAAATTTGTGATTATTAAATTGGTACATATATTGAACTTTTATATAGTTTGGGATCGAAAGAAATAAAGGCGGTTTATTTCCACTAAGCACAAAAGAAAATATACTGTAAAAAGAGGCATTTCTCAGGTTTCAAATAATTATGTTTTAAGTGGTACGTATATTGAACTTTTATATATGCTGTGATCAAAAGAAATAAAAGCGATTTGCTTCCACATTGCATGCATAGTAAAGGGCATACGGCTCCAATATTTTATTATTATTACTTCCCAGAGGCACTTTATATGAAAGGGATGGCTGTAAAAACTTTAAGGGGGGCCTCATTCTATTGAGAGTCTGAGGTTCTAGTGCCCTTTTTAAGAGTAAAAAGTGATCGGAGGATAACCAACCCCCTCCTCCACACCCTTTTCCCCCAAATGCATCAGATGGAAGTATTGAGATACCCATTTTGTTAAAAATAGTTCAAATGTTAGATAAAAAAAAAAACTCTGGTGTCGACACAACCCGCAGGGCCTGAGGGCAGGCGTCGTAAGTTATGTCCTTGAGTCATATAGGGTTCTTATGGAAGGGATAATCATATAAACTTCAGAAAATGCTCATATGATTGGAAATTGAAAGTTGCAGTTCACTTTTTAAGAGTCAAAAGTGATTTGAGGGTTACAAGCCCCCCCCCCCCAGCCCTTTTCCCTTAATGCATTAGATAAAAATTTTCAAAGAGCCATTTTGTTAAAAATAGATCAAAGGTTATATAAAAAAAAAAACTAAAATGTCGACACAACCTCCCAGGGTCCGGGGCAGGCGTTGTAAGTTATGTTCTGGGAGCATATATGGTTCTTATGGCAGAGATGCTCTTATAAACTTCCGAGAGGGCTCATTTGATTGGAAACTGAAGGTTCTAGTTCACTTTTTAAGAGTCAAAAGATGGGTGGGCAAATAGCCCCCCGCGCCTTTTTTCCCAAGTGCAAGAGATAAAAATTTAAGATAGCAATTTTAGTTAAAAATTGTTCAAAGGTCAGATAAAGAATAACCCCGGTGCCGACACAATCACCAGGACCCAGGGGCAGGCGTTGAAAGTTATGTCCTGGGGGCATGTATGGTTCTTATGGAAGGAATGCTCGTATAAACTTCAGAGAAGCCTCATTTCATTGGAAATTGAAAGTTCTAGTTCTCTTTTTAAGATGCAAAAGAAATCTGAGTGCACTTAGTGCCCCCCCCCGTATGCCCATTCCCTCAAACTAATCCTAAACAGATTTTGGTATTGGCTTTTCAATAGAAAACTTTGGTATCGACACAACCCCAAAGATCCCAGGGGCAGGCCTTGTAAGTCATTTTTGCCATCTTGGGCATATATGGTTCTTATGTTAGGGATGCTCGTATATACTTCAGAGAGGGTTCATTTGATTGGAAATAGACTTTTAGTTCACTTTTTAAGAGTCAAAAGAGATCCGAGGGCAAATATCCCAACAAACGCCCTTTTTTCTCGAAACCCCTCCGATACAAATTTTGAGATAGCCATATTTTTAGAAATGGTACAAACAACAGATAACGAAAACTCCAGGGTTGACACAACACCCCAGAGCCCGGAGAAAGTGTTTTATATTATCCTTGGGGGTTCTTTAAGGTTTTTATGTAAGGGGTGGTCGTATAAACTTCGAAGGCAGCTAATTTGATTGGAAATTGAATGTTCTAGTTACCTTTTTATGAGTTAAAAATGAACGGAAGGCATATACCCCCTCCCCCCCCCCCCACACACACACACACAACCTCTTCCCCAGATGTATCCAATGAAGATTTTGAGATAAGAAGTTTGTTTGAAATAGTACAGCGACCAGATAACAAAAACACCGTTCTCAACATACACCAGCCCCAGAGCCCGGGGAAGGTTTGTAACCTATGCCCAAGGGGCATATAGGGTTTTTATGGAAGGAGTGGTTGTATAAATTTTGGAGGGGATTCAAATGATTGGAAATTACTACTACTACTACTAACAACTCACCGCAGCACCAAGCCGCCTGAGGCCAACACAGCTACGCACGCTCCTCCTCCACCTCAATCTATTCAAAGCCTCCCTTTTTACACTCGCCCACGAAGTTCCCATTTCCTTTAAATCTTTCTTTATGACGTCCTCCCACCCCAGACGGGGGTGACCTGCTTTCTGTTTAGCCCTAGACGGTTGGCCTAAAAGAACAATCTTCGGCAATGCGGATGTCATCCTTCATGTGCACAACTTTCCCTAGCCATATCAACCTTTCTTTCATTATAGCCCTAGAGAACGGTATTGAACCATATTTTTCGTATAGCCTATTTGTTGAAATACGGTCAGTCAGCCGGATACCTAGAACAATCCTTAAGAAATTTCTCTGGAAAACATCTAGCAAATCTTCATCTGATTTTCGGAGCGTCCATGCTTCACAGGCATATTTGACCACTGTCATCAGTGTAACTTCTAGTATTCTAATCTTGGTTTGCAGACTATTCTCCCTATTCTTCCAAACTTTTTTTAACTGTGAAAAACCACCCTGAGCCTTGGCTATTCTACTTTTAACATCTTCATTGCTCCCACCATCTTTACTAATAAAGCTACCAAGGTAAGTGAAGCTGACCACCTGATCTATCTTTTCATTACCCAACGTCACCTTTTCATCTTCACTTATTCCTACCCTTAGTGACTTAGTCTTCCTAAAATTAATTTTCAAATCAATTCTAGCACTCTGGACTCGCTAAACCTCTAAAACTTCATTCATTTTGCTCAAACTTTCATCTAGGATGCTTAAATCATAAGAATAATCCAAGTCCTTGAGATTTTTTCTTCCACATTTGATTCCGTGGTCTCCCATTGCCTTTCATGTGCTCCTTAAAAAACAAAGTCCATCAGAACAATCCATATAAAGAGGGATAGAACACAAACCTGCTTAACTCCTGATTTAATACAAAACCAGCTGCTAACCTCATTTCCTACCTTAACCGCAGCAGTGCTATTCTCGTATATACCACTAATCACTTTAATTTATTAATTAAAAAAAAACTTAATAGAAATTAGATTTTCCGCAGAACATCAAAAGCCATTTTAAACTGAGGATCATGTGGTGCAGAAGGCTTCAGAAATTGAAACTCAAAACGATCAGAGATTATTATCAAAGAATAGATCAAACCCAAAACGAACAGAAAATTAAATAAACAATCATAGACAAAAAACATACAACAAGTAAAAATATAAATGAATAAATAGATCGTAAAACGAGTAATGCTTAGATTGAATAAGAAAATCAAGCTTAAAACGAAAACAAATATTTTACTATTAAAGTATAAATGAAACTTAAAACGAACAGAAATTAAATAAACAATCAATGCGAACAAACATACAATATATATTAATGTAATTGAATAAATAAATCTTATAACGCGTGAAACTTAAATTCAATATGCAAATCAAGTTTGAATCGAATAAAAATAACTACAAACAAGAGTTTGGGTATCGTCTCACTGCAGAAGCCTAAAACCTACTGCGTCATTGGGGCTTTACTGAAAACAATTCTTTGAAATATTTTCACTTTTGTAACTTTAAGAAATCAAAAATTAATTAAGATTTTATGGAATAAATATCAGCATATGTATATTAAATTGACAATGCACATTTTATTTTCAGTAAACTCATTTGAATTTTTTTCAGTAAAGTACAAATTATATTCTGACTTTCGAAAGCATAGGGGTTTTGAACCCTACTCACATTAATTTATGCTCGTTTTGAGTTTGACTCTAATATTTGTTTTAATTTTTGTTCGTTCTGGGTTTCAATTATTTATTGATACTGATTTGGGTTAGTTGTATGCTTGGTAGATTATATGATAGTCCGGACGCCAGGTGTTGAAAATGTGAACCATACCACGACGGAATGGGGCTGCTACGAGAATTAGCCTACCCTCCACCCCCTAAATTGACCATGCGGATTCAAAAACACTTGCTTGTGAGTGGTGGAACACTCCAAAACTTGACATTTTATTATATTTTGGTGTTTCATGCAAGAAAATGCATGTTCCACAAAGTTTGAGGTGCAGTTTTCCGCTCAAATAAGAAATGCCTGGAAGCCATAGAATGTTTTCATAACACACGAACACGATTAGTTAGAGAAAATGGCAGAGTTAAAAAAAATGGCAAAACTATATGAGTCTTGAACAGTCTTGGAAAGTATAAACAAAATCAAATTGAATATTAGATATATAATGATATTAATTGTTGAAAGATCCATCAGTTCAAGATTTTTTTTCACTGTAATTTTTATTTTCATTTTCAATGCTGTAAGAACTGTAAAATAATAAATTTGTAATATACAAGTAATTCGTTTTCAGTGAAGCACCAATGACACAGAAGGCTTTAGGTTTTTACAGTTAAAGAAGGGGGCAATATCCAAATTTTGCTTGTAGTGAAACTATATTTGTCTTGAGCAATCTTGAAAAGAACTAATAAATTAAACTGAATATTTGATGCATAATGATATTAATTGCTAAAAGCTCATCAGTTCAAAATTTTACTGTAATTTTAATATTTATTTCCAATATTAAGTACAAAAGAAAACATTTGTAATATAATTCGTTTTCAGTAAAGCGCCAATGACGCGGTAGGCTTTAGGCTTCTACAGTGAGAGGATACCCAAACTCTTGTTTGTACTTATTTTTATTCGATTCAAACTTGATTTGCATATTCAATTTAAGTTTCACTCGTTTTAAGATTTATTTATTCATTTACATTAATATATATTGTATGTTTGCTCGCATTGATTGTTTATTTAATTTCTTTTTGTTTTGAGTTTCATTTATACTTCAATAGCAAAAGATTTTTTTTCGTTTTTAGCTTGATTTTCATATTCAATCCAAGCATTACTCGCTTTAAGACCTATTTATTCATTTATATTATTACTTGTTGTATGTTTTTTGCTATGATTGTTTATTTAATTCCTGTTCGTTTTGGGTTCCATTTATTCTTTAATAGTAATTTCTGGTCGTTTTGAGTTTGAATTTTAACAGGTATTTGTATCTCCTGAGCTTAAGTTTAAAATGGCCTTTACTTTTCTTTGAAAAACTTATTTTTCGGAGTTTTTTCTAAATTAATTTTTGTTCGTTTTTGATTGCAAAAAGTTTCAAGTTTTTATTGCATGGGGGGGTTGCTTACTGTCCAATTATTTTTGACTTTATAAAATGGATCTAGAACTTTCAATTTAAATCGAATTAGGCTTTTTTCAAAGTCTATACGATTACCTCTTTGATAAAAACCTTATACATGAACAATAGACAGCTTGCATAACCTGTGGACAGTGATTGACAACCATGAATGGGTTGAAAAAATAGCTCCAATAAGGGGGTTTAGACCATTTCACTTGCTGACACAAAGGGATCACGACTGTTCGGAATTGATCTTAATAGGAAATTGTTTGCCAAAGCAATTTTGCATCTATCACAGAGTGTGTATTTTACCCTTATAATTGGATAATTATAATACATTTCCTATGTGTTCTTCCCATACAAAACCCCTTCCCATAAGTTATAAACCCCCCTTAATAAGTTATGCCCCAGGGCATAACTTACAACGCCTTCCCCTGGGCCCTGGTGGGCTGTGTCGACACCGGAGTTTTTTTTTATCAGAACTTTGAACCATTTTAACAAAATGTCTATCTCAAAATTTTTATCTGATGCATTTAGGGCGTGGAGGAGGGAGAGGGGCTAGTTGTCCTTCAATCTCATTTGACTCTTAAAAAGTAAACAAGAACTTTCAATTTTCAATCAAATGAGCCCTCTCTAAAGTCTATACGAGCATGCCTTCCATAAGAAATAATAGGAAGGATTCGGAGAATCCTTAAATTAAAACCCTTGCCCTGAGGGCTTTAGGGGAGTTATAATCCTCAAAGACCTAATTTCCAGAACTTAAAACTACGTTTAATAAAATGGCTGTCTTAAAATTTGGATTGGATGTGTTTGGAAAAACGGTGGGCGTGCGAGGGGGGTTAGTTGCCCTCAAATCACTTTCGACTATTACAAAGGGCACTAGCCCTCAGAATTTCCAATCGAATGATCCTTTTTTCAAGTTTTTACGACACTGCCTTCTATAAAAACCTTATATGCCCCCAGGGCATAACTTAAAACCCTTGACCTGTGGGATTTGGTGAATGGTCCTCGTCAAAAACAAGTTGTCTATCCCAAAATAAACTACGCTTACCAAAATTATTAACTTAACATATTGATTGGATGTTGGAGGGGAAATGATGGGCGTGGGGGGGGGGCTAGTTGCCCTCCAATCACTTTCGACTATTAAAAAGGGCACTAGCCCTTTGAATTTCCAATTGAATGTGCCTGTTTTGAAGTTTTTATGACAACGCCTTCTATAAAAACATTATATGTCCCCAGGGCATAACTGAAAACCCTTGCCCTGAGGGTTGTGGGGAGTGTCCTCCTCAAAAATATATTTTCCATCTGGAAATCAATTACGCTGAACAAAAATGGCTATCTCAAAATTTTGATTGGAGGTGTTTGGGGGAATAATGGGCGTAGGGGGGGGGCGTTAGTTGCCCTCCAATCACTTTTGACTATTAAAAAGGGTACTATCCCTTTGAATTTCCAATCGAATGAGCCTTTTTTGAAGTTTCTATGACAACGCCTTCTATAAAAACCTTATATGCCCCCAGAGCATAACTTAAAACCCTTGCCCTGAGGGTTGGGGGGATTGTCCTCCTCAAAAACATGTTTTCTATTTGAAAATCAACTACGCTGAACAAAATGGGTATCTCAAAATTTTGATTGGATGTGTTTGGGGGAATGATTGGCGTGGGGGGGGGGGCTAGTTGCCCTCCAATCACTTTCAACTATTAAAAAGGGCACTATCCCTTTGAATTTCCAATCGAATGAGCCTTTTTTGAAGTTTCTACGACAACGCCTTCTATAAAATCTTATATGCCCCAAGGGCATAATTTAAAACCCTTGACCTGAGGGTTGTGGGAGAGTGTCCTCCTCAAAAATATATTTATCTCTGGAAATCAACTACGCGGAACAAAATGGCTATCTCAAAATTTTGATTCGATGTGTTTGGGGAAATGATGGACGTGGGGGGGAGGGGGCTAGTTACACTCCAATCACTTTTGACTATTAAAAAGGGCACTAGCCCTTTAATTTCCAATCGAATGAGCATGTTTTGAAGTTTCTACGCCAACGCCTTCTATAAAAAACTTATATGCCCCCAGGGTATAACTTAAAACCCTTGCCCTGAGGGTTGTGGGGGAGTGTCCTCCTCAAAAATATATTTTCTATCTGGAAATCAACTACGCTGAACAAAATGGCTATCTCAAAATTTTGATTGTATGTGTTTGGGGAAATGTTGAGCGGGGGGGGCTAGTTACACTCCAATCACTTTCGACTATTAAAAAGGGAACTAGATCTTTAATTTCCAATCGAATGAGCCTGTTTTGAAGTTTCTACAACAACGCCTTCTATAAAAACCTTATATGTCCCCAGGGCATAACTTAAAACCCTTGCCCTGAGGGTTGTAGGGGAGTATCCTCCTTCAAAATATATTTTCTATCTGGAAATCAACTACGCTGAATAAAATGGCTATCTCAAAATTTTGATTGGATGTGTTTGGGGGAATGATGAGTGTAGGGGGGCGACTAGTTGCCCTCCAGTCATTTTTGACGATTAAAAAGGGAACTAGAACTCTCGATTTCCAATCGAATGAGCCCTCTTTGAAGATTATACGACGACCCCTTCCATATGAAGTGCCTCTAGGAATAAAATAAATAAATAATAATAAATAATAAAATATTGGAACCGTATGGCCTTTGCTATAGGCAACGCTACAGCGTTGCCTCTGATTTGTCTGGTATACCATACAAGGATAAAACCTTTACTAGAGCTCTTTTATGAATAGAATCGAACGCTTGCTCATAATCTATAAAACTGAGGACCAAAGGTGTTTGAAAACTCAGGTACTTCTCCATTATTACCCTAAGAGTGAAAATTTGGTCGACACATCCTCTACTTTTTCTAAAACTACACTGATCTTCTCTTAAAACTTTGTCTACAGCATCGCTCAGTCTAAAAATTATCATATTACTAAGTAATTTACTACCTATAGAGACCAGACTAAGGCCTCGATAATTACCACACTCACTTTTATCACATTTCTTATAAAATATCTTAATTGAGGTTTTCCTAAAATCGTTAGGTACTTCCCCTTTTTCAAAAATCATATTCATAATCTTCAGTAATTTATTTCTAACCTCAGAGCCACCATATATACAAAACTCATTTACCACCTTATCAGCACCTGGAGCCTTATTATTTTTTAATCCTTTTAGTACTGTTGCTAATTCTTCCTCACAAAACAAATCTTCCTTCACATCCAAGGTATCACAAACTTTTTCATTTTCCTCTATATATTTTCCTGCAACTCTATCTCGGGTAAGCAAATTCTCAAAATGTTCCCATCTCTCTTTAGTTTTTTCTTTGTCGCTAATTGCGGCCCCATTCCTATCTTTAACTGGGTCAAGTCCAGATTGACTACTCCCTCTCAATTTGTTAACATGCCAGTAAATATTTTACTATTATGCCTTCTAGCTGCATCTTCTAGATCCTCGGCAATTTCATCCATGGTCTCCACTTCACACCTCCTTAGTTGATATTTTAATGCTTTCTCCACTTTCTTTGCGTTCCTTTTTTTTCAGAGGATCTATCACTCAGATAATTCTTAGACAAGTCCTTTCTCCTATCTATTAAACATAAAGCTTTTTCACTAAAATTATTAGCTGCAGTTCTAGTTTTCTTCCCTAATACACCCTCAGCAGCTTCACATATTTTTTTTCTAAAGTTATTCCAACCATCTTCCACATTATCAAATTTTAAACTCTCAAGTTTAGTATTCAACTGTTCCTGGAAAGTTTCTCTCAAATTCTCATCCTGGAGTCTACCAATATCATAACTTCGCGGTACGTAGTTACCCTTCCGATATTTCAGCTTTAAATTAACCCTTGACACTACTAGAGGGTGATCTAAGCTTTTAACATCAATAACACAACTCCTATATACCCTAGTATCTTGTATTGATCAGGCCAGTTTTCGGTTTACTATAAAATAATCAATAAGGTTTGCTGTCTTACCATCACGTGAATACCATGCTAACTTATGAGCCATTTTATGACCAAACACCGTGTTGGTCATAACTAGATTGTTATACCTACAAAATTGCAAAAGTGTGTATCCATTACTGTTTTCTTTTCATACACCAAATTTACCTAGGCTGAAAGTTCTAATTCCTTTTTTAAGAGTTAAAAGCTATCCGATGGTGACAAGCCTCTCCTCCCTCATCCCAACCTTGTTATTCCCAAATTCGTCCATTCAAATTTTTTATATAGCCATTAAAACTCCAAGAATAAAACAACCCTCCAGTTTCCGGGGTCAAGTATTGTAAAATGTGCCCTGGGGTCATATAAGGTTTTAATGGTTATTGTCTTATAAACTTTGGAGGGGGTTCATTCAATTGTAAATCTAAAATTCCTAGTGCTTTTTTAAGAGTCAAAATGGATCGGAGGGCACTGCATCCCCCGCCCCTGAGACTCTATTTCCCAAAATGAATCCAATCAAAATTTTGAGATGGCTATTTTGTTCAAAATAGTTTAAAGATCAAATAACAAAAGCTCCTGGTAGACACATCCCCCCAGAGCCCAGGGGCAAGTGTTGTAAGCTACGCCCCGGGGGCATATAAGGCTTTAAGTGGCTACAAAGATTTGCGAAGTTAGTTTACCTTTTTATTATAATAATTGCAAGAACATGATTCAAAGACAAGTGAGAATTGGAATAAGGATTGGTTGTTATACTGCGGTTGTCTTCAGGGAGTAGGGGTTCGGAAATCCTACTGAATGGTGTCTTCACTGCAAGCTAGAGCGTGACTACTGTCTGTTTCTCTAACGGTAAAAGTATAAGCCCTACTGCGTAATTGGCGCTTTACTAAAAGGAATTATATTCCAAATATTTAGTTTTGTACTTATTACAACAGCAAAAACTAAATGAAAATTACAGTGAAACCACTCCAGGATTTATCAAAAGGCCCACTAGCCCTACGGCTTTCTCTATTCTCGAGGTTGTGAGGGTTTCCCCAAAAATCTTGCAAAAAAGGAGTGGCAAAAACGCTTGGGCCTAAAGGCGTCAAAGCTCTAAATCCGGCCCTGGGTGAAACCAAATCTTGATCTAGTGAGCTTTCAGCCATTAATATCATTATATATCAAATATTCAGTTTAGTATGGTTAGTTCTTGCCAAGACTATTAATTTATTTTGGAATAAAAAATTATTTTTAAATAGGGAATTTTGAAAAACTTGAAATTTTGCAATAAAAACTAACAGAAATTAATTTAAAAAAAACTTTCCAAAAAAGAAGTTTTTCTAAAGAAAAGTAAAAGCTACATTAAACTTCAGATCAGAAGAAACAGAAAGCTACAATAACTTGGCTCAAAACGTGCAGAAATTACTACTACAGAACAAATGAAACCCAAAACAAACAGAAGTTAAATAAATAATCATAGGAAAAAAATATACACTAGGTACAAATATAAGTGAATAAATAAATCTTAAAGCGAGTAAAGCTTAAGTTGGATATGAAAATCAGCTTAAACGAACAAAAATATTTTGCTGTTGAAGCTTAAATGAAACCCAAAACGAACAGAAATTAAATAAATAATCATAACAAACAAACATACAATGAAATGGTGAGTCCCGTTGTTCAAATAAAAGTATCTGACAGGATATTCAAACATTTGAAACGTTTAAGTGACGATAATGGGTTCCACAGAGTGCCACGGTCCAGCCATAGAGTGCCTCGAGTCATCAGAAGAAACGGTATTGGGAATTTTCCTTTAAGTTTAAACGGTCGATTTTAGTGTATACAGTTTTTACGGTTTTATATAGGAAAATGGTTTATAATGCTTTCGGAATAACAATATGTGCCAGAGGTTGCTACGGACCAGACACAGAGTTTCACAGGCAGGAAATTTCCAAAAAATAATGCCAACCAAAAAACTGAACAAAACCGATCAATATCGATCAAAAGCTGTGATTTTCATGCAGTGCTAAATTTTTGATGTCGTGGGTATACTTAAAGCGAATTTCCCAGCATTTATGTAGACAATCCTACATCTTTAGTCATTGGGTCAATCACAGCTTATATAAATGTTGAATATATGTACCACTTAAAATAGAATTACTTGAAACCTGAGAAATAGAATGTATTTTCTTACGTGCAAAGATGAAATTAACCGCTTTTATTTCTTTCAATCACAGCCTATATAAAAGTTCAATATACCTACCACTTAAAACAGAATTATTTGAAATCTCAGAAATGTCCCTTTCTAGAGTATATTTTCTTATGTTCAAAGTGGAAACAACCGCTTTTATTTCCTTCGATCAAAGCCTATATAACAGTTCAGTATACGTACCACTTACAACAGTTTTATTTGAAACCTGAGAAACGCCTCTTTTTACAGTATATTTTCTTACGTACAAAGTGGAAGCAGACCGCGTTAGTTTCTTTCAATCACAGCCTATATAAAAGTCCAACATTTGTGCCACTTAAAACAGAATTATTTGAAGCCTGAGAAATGTCTCTTTCTAGAGTATATTTTCTTACATGCAAAGTGGAATCAAACCGCTTTTATTTCTTTCAATCACAGCCGATATAAAAATGTAGCCAAATAAGCTTAAAAATAGTGCCGACATCGGGATTCGAAAAGATAGGGCCCCGTTTAAAACTTGAGCCCCGCCGCTACTACAAGTTTCTCTCAACGAAAACGTTTCATATTTGCAGGATCCGTGTACTGTGCCTCACGGAATAAACCTAAATTAAAAGTTTAAAGAATCCCTGAAGGCTAAAGCAAAATTTAAGTTTTATTAAAAACCGTTTTTTTTCAAACTGTGTACTTTTTTATTATCATAACATTAGAAGAAAAATCATAATAATAGACTAATGAAGGTAACAGGGTGCATAATAAATTCTTAGAATTGCTATATTCTTGATCTTCAAGTTAATTCTGGTGTTTTATAGGGATCTTTCTGTCAATATTCTGATATGTAAATATTCTGATGTATGTAAAAATTCTGTCTTTTCATTCTCATCCTAACTTATTCAAAAATAATGATAAGCCATACCAAAATGAAGCTTTTGTAACATTAATTAGTGTTTTTTGAAAGAATCTATTTGTTGGGTGAAAGAATATTTTGCCCTAAACAATTATGAAATGTTGAGCCTTTGAGTTTTCTGTATATTTAAAAAAAAAATTCTGTAGAAGAAAGAAAGCATTGAAGAATATGCTTTATCGTTTAAATCATGAAATAATCAGAGCAGGAAACGCAACGTCATGGCAGCTTGAAAATTTTCTGGCCCTCGCACGCGTGTTTTTACCTCACAAGCTTTGTCTTTCGTTGTGACAGTTTTTTAACTTTTATCGTTCGGATTTTTGTAGTACGTCTGTTTTCGTCGTAAAATTTTTTTCTACCTTCGCTTTCACTATGATGGATTTGGAAAAATTCTGAATGCACAAACTGCTAAAATGCAATGCTAAAACTCGCACACGCACAATTCATTTGATATATAGCCTCCCTCTACGTTTCGCCAACCTTTCATTCCGTTCGCTCATTATAGTAGTTAGCTCATGCCTCCAGAAATCTAATATGACCTTTAAAAAATTGCTTTGAACGCTTTGCTTTTTTCATGAAAAATCAGAGACAGATTATTTGTTCAGTTTTTTTCAGAGTATTTCTTTTTTGGAAATAAAAAGTATTAAATTAAGGGTACTATGTTAATTTACGGATGCTCTAAGGTATATCTTAGATTCGTTATACTGTAATTAAGTCTCTTGTGTTTTTAATCATAAAATTAAGGGTTGAATTGTTGTGAAGCTGTGTATTAGTGAAATTTAAATGCCATTAATTAAACATAACTTCACAGTAATGAAATACAACTTTGCTTATAACCTGGAAGCAAAGTGTCACAATTTTGTTTTTATAGAAAGCGGAGAAACGCTTAATTCTCAAGATGTGGAAATCAGAATTGATGGAGCTGCAACTTTGACAAGGTCATCATCCATAGAGCAAGCTCTACTGAAACCTTGGATGGACAACTTGCATCAAGGTAAGGTGTACTAATGGTTTTTTGGTACAGAGAAGTTTTGTTGCAGAGAATCTCACAAATGTAAATAGTGTTCCACAAATTTACCCTCATAAAATTCTTTTCAGACGATATAGGTTTATTATTCAATTTGTTTTTCAGTACTGAATATCCGTTGGATGATGATTTGGTTTTTGTTTGTTGAAATAGTAATTATAGCACTTAAAAATGAGCCCTTAATTAAGTTACTTTCACGATTACAAAGAAACACAAGAAAGAGTCGTTTGTAAAACACAGTGAGGGAATAGGAAGCAAAGAAGTCTGCGAGACTCCATTTTGTTTTGATGTTGGTTTGTTTGACTCTTAGTTTTGATGCCTAGTAAGTCTGCTGATCAGAATGATGCTGGGAGAACAGATTGGCCTTTCTTGTTTTTAAATATTGGTTTCCGTCCTTCACTATCAGATCATGTCTTAAAAAGAAATAGTGGGTAAGTGCAAGAATACAAGGGTACTTTCTGAATTGCTAAAGAGGGGTTCCAGTAGCATTCCAATGACATGGTTTTGGACATCTTTTATTTTGGCTGGCAAATAAGCAATAGAACGGGAGCTAGTTTCGTCCTTTGGAGACAGCCGTAAGTTTGTTCTAACCATTCAGACCAGCTGTCTGTGGTGAAAAGCTCTAATACATAGAAATTCCCTGACTAATAATAACATCTATACGAAATAAATTTGGCTCGTTTTAGGATTTAATGTTGCTCCTTACTTTCGTGTGATAATACATGTTATTCTTCGTTTAATAACAGAACGGCGGCCTTATTTGGTCTAGGTCGTATTATCTGCTAAAAGCTCCTAGAGATCGTTCGCCAGGCCAAGATATCAGAGTTTTGCGAACGGTATTCTCTGCAAAGGTCATGATCAGCTGATTCAATCAAAAGAGGGTATTTATATCCGCCATTATCCATGAAATACTTGGGTGATCATCAAAATAAGGGCGGAATGACCCACATATGTAAAAATTGCCTGGCTTACTATTATACTATAGTCTAGTTTAATTAACCAAGATTAAAAAAATTGAAACAACGGACAAATTACATTGATTACAGACCTTTTTGTAGAGGCTGTGAAGGGGGGGGGGGGCTAGGAAAAGTGGACAAGTGCGAGAACTCAAGGGTACTTTTTTAGTTGCTATAGAGGGGCTGAATTAGTATTTTAATGCTATGTTTCTGGGCATCCTCTATTTCGGTTTGACAAAAGGCAATAAAAGGAGAGCCATTTTCGTCCTTTGGGGACAGCCTCAAATAAGTCCTATCCATTCAGAGTAGATGCCTTTGGTAAAAAAGGGAAGACTGATTGCTGTGTCTCATGTAGAAATTATCTCACTAATAATAACATGGGGTTTTTAGATCTCCATCTTTTTCACTTTTTCAGGGTGATTAGAAGTAAGCCTGTTGTACCCCCCCCCCCCCCTCGAAAATTTCCCCCACAGAAATTCCAACGGGAAAGTCCTCCCCCGCGGAAACTTCCCTTGAGAATTATTCACCGCACGGGCAACAAGTTTTAGAAACCCTTTCAAAAGATAAGTTGACATTCGAATTGAAGCATTTTCAAACAGTTCGTGGTAACGAACTGTATGTAAGTAAGGGACCCGGCTCAATAGTAACCGAAACTCTAAAAACAGATTTTGATACCAATAGATACATCAAAAGAATCAAATTTTAATGCTGATTTCAAACATATAAGTTTCATCAAGTTTATTCCTACCAATCAAAAGTTACGTGCCTGAGAAAATTTGGCTGATTTTCGAAAAAAGGGGGAAAGACCCCCTGAAAATTACGCAACCTCAATGAAAATCAAACCATCATATTCAGCGTGTAAGAGAACCCTATTTTAGAAGTTTGAAGCACCTCTGTACAAAAATGTGGAATGTTGCATTTTTTGCCAGAAAGATCACAGATGCGTGTTTATTTGTTTTTTTTTCTTTTCTTTTTTCCCCAGGGGTGATCGTATCGACCCAGTGGTCCTAGAATATCGTGGGAGGGCTCATTGAAACGTAAATGAAAAGTTCTAGTGCCCTTTTCAAGTGACCAAAAAAATCGAGGGCAACTCCCACGCTCATTTTTTTCCCAAAGTCAACCGATCAAAATTTTGAGATAGCAATTTTGTTCAGCATGGTCGAAAATATGAAAACCATGTCTTTTAGGATGACTTAATCCCCCAAAGTCCCCGGGGGGAGGGCTGAAAGTTATGAACTTTACCCAATGTTAACATATAGGCTAGTATTGGTTTTTGGGAAGTATACAGACGTTTTCAGGGGGGATTTTTTTGGTAGGGGGGGGAGGTCGGGGGTTATGTGGGAGGATATTTCCATGAAGGAAGTTTTCATGGGGGAAGGGACATTGCTATGAAGGGGGTGCCAGATTTCCCAGCATTATTTAAAAAAAGATCAGAAATTAAATATAAAAAAACAAGTTTTTCAACTGAAAGTAAGGAGCAACATCAAAACTTAAAATGAACAGCAAATATTACTTATATGATTGGGGTCACCTCCTAGTCAATACCTCGCTCTTTAAGCCAAAGATTTTTTAGTACTTTCATAAGAGCTATTTATTCTAAATAACGGCCTTCGTGATTAAGGGGTCATTTTTAAAGAATTGGAACAAAATTCGAATTTTAGCTTAAAGAGCGAGGTATTGACTTGGGGGCGAACCCCCTAGTACACGTATTAAAATATATGAACATAGAAGTTCGTTACGTAAGTTAATTCATAAGTTACGTATATTTATTAATAATAAAAACGTTCGCAAATAAAATGAAACAAGTTTCTAGAAAGCCATTTAACCAAATAAAAGCAAGATTAATATGCAAATTTTGTTTTAATTAGTCATGTACGGTGAGCCAATATCAAAATCTACATTAATTCAAAAACGTTCAAACATTAACTAAAAAAAACAAGTTTTTTAAAACTGACCTAACCTAACCTGACAAGTTTTTTAAAACTGAAAGTAAGGAACGACGTTAACACTTAAAACGAACAGAAATTTTATCGTATATGAAAGGGGCTGCCCCCTCTTCAACGCCTCGCTCTTTCGCTAAAGTTTGAATTTCTCACAACTCTATTTTTTTAAACAATAAAAAACTTTAGCGTAAAGAGCGAGGCGTCGAGGAGAGGGCAGCCCCTTTCATATAGGGAATTATTTCTGTTCGTTTTAGGTTTTAACGTCGTTCCTTACTTTCAGCTTGAAATAACTTGTTTTTTTTATATTTGATCTTTTACAGCATTGAGATTAATTTGACCTGGGGAAAAGCAATGGTCCCAGAGTCAGTGCAGGACGGGGACCAACACATCTTCTTAAATTTACATGGAAGTGCTTTGGCCGGCTTAGATCCAGACAGCAAAAAGTCACAGGGACGGGCAGTTTAAATTGAGGCTTCGTGCAATCCTGGGCCGATCTTTGTCACAATGTGGTTCTCAGCACTTGGTGATGCTCTTCTATCAACAGGAGTCGACATCCCGTATAGACAATCCCAAGTCTATTATCTCCGACTCATTATATATTCATGTTTATAAATATTATGCTACTACGGGGATCCCACAGCTTGGGTTCTCATTGTCTTTAGGATCGCATTTTACGTATCGACCATTATGAGAAAGTAGCCCCTTTTCATATCATTATAGCCTTTTCTATAAAAAAAAAAAAGTATATTTCCTGATCTCTGATTAACTCTATTTTATTGGGATGCATAATTTTTGGCATTATGTCATATATGAGCGAGGGGGTGCATAGGTAGCAGTTTGGTTCAAGTTCATACAAATCAATAATTGCGGCACTAAATTCCGTAAATATATCTGCTAATATAAACATGTCTGAGGCAAGATACAACGATAGTAGTAAGTATCTATTGAATTTGCTTGCGTGTATACGAATTACCATGTTATTCTATAGAACCTCTACACCTTTTCAAAGAGAGTGAGTATCCTCTCGCATGGCCTTATGTTCCTTCCATGCTATTCTATGTCCCTTCCATTGTTATTCTATGGGACCTCTACACGTGATTAAACACGACAAGAAACTACGTGTTATTTGCTTATGCCCCGTTGGTACCATTCCAAACGAGCGGGGATTCCCCACCTGTTCCTAAACATTGCAAAAAAGATAGCAGTATAAACGGGGATTCCCCGCACAAATTTTTTGAAAAAACTGGAGATTGTCAAATCGCGTATTTAGGAATGGTTTTTTAGGAAAAGCTGTCAATCACCCATGTGTTATCCACAGTTCCATTTTTGAAGTCTGTGGAAACAGTTTGACGTGTTCGGGAGGATTACGTTCCTTGGCGTTTGATTGACATTCGCAAAAAAGGGAAATTAGTGATTGGATAATTTTTTAACGTGAAATCTCTGAATAAAATATTTTTGGAGCATGTACTTGACGATGGATAAAAGGGTTAAGGTGATTAGCAATTACGAGCGAGGATTCCCCTCCTGTTCCTAAACATTGCAAAAAAGATAGCAGTATGAAAGGGGATTCCCCACACAAATTTGTTTCAACTCCAAGTTTTTTAACCAGAATGTTTTTTTTTTAAATCGAAAACTAGAGATTGTCAAATTGCGTATTAAGGAATGCTTTTGTAGGGAAAGCTGTCAATCACCCGTCCATGATTAAGAAGGTTTTACGATGTGAAATGATTTAGGATTCATTAACTTTAGTGTTGCCAGTCAAAAGCTATGAGTTTGAGAAAATTGTCTGATTATCGAAAAATGAAGAAACACCTTCCAAAAGTCGACAGGAATGGGATTGTCTTGAAGGGGGGAGGGAATTTTTCATAGAAGAGGTGGAGGGTATTTTTACGTGAAAACAACTTCAACCATACCCAGCCCCCCACGATTAGAAATTAAATTATAAAAAAAAAGTTTCTTCAAGTGACAGTAAAGAGCAACATCAAAACATAAAAACAGACAGAAAATAGAGGCTGTTTCCAAAAGATTTAAGATTCATTAACTTTAGTGTTGCCAGTCAAAAGCTATGAGTTTGAGAAAATTGCCTGATTATCGAAAAATGAAGAAACACCTTCCAAAAGTCGACAGGAATGGGATTGTCTTTAGGGGGGGAATCAAAACTTAAAAACAGACAGAAAATAGAGGCTATTTCCAAAAGATTTAGGATTCATTAACTTTAGTGTTGCCAGTCAAACGCTATGGGTTTGAGAAAATTGCCTGATTATCGAAAAATGAAGAAACACCTTCCAAAAGTCGACAGGAATGGGATTGTCTTGAGGGGGGGGGCGTTAGTTTTAACAAGAAATGTCTGAAAAGTATTTTTTGGGGGGATGGTGCGATGACTTTTCATCGGTCAGAGATGAAACAGTGGTACTATTTTTTAATAGCATGGAAAAGAACGACTATTGAATGCCTCGCTGTTTAAGTTAAGAGGTGAAATCAAGACCAAAGAACGACTATTGAACACAGAGACAACACACATACAGAGACAACACACACATAGCGACGACACATGCACATAGACGACACACACACAGAGAGACGACACACACACACAGACAACACACACACACAGATGACACACACACACAGAGATGAAACACACATAGAGACGATACACAAAGAGACGACAAACACACAGAGACGACACACATAGCGACGACACACACACAGAGACGACACACACACTGAGACAACACACACACAGATACGAAACATACAAAGAGACGACACACACACACAGAGTCCACTCACACACAGAGAGGACAAACACACAGAAACGACAGACACAAAGAGACTAATCACACACAGAGAGGAAAAACAAACAGAAACGAAACACACACCCAGACACAAAGAGACGAATCACACACAGAGAGGACAAACACACAGAAACGACAGATAGAGACGACACATGCACAGAGACGATACACACACACAGAGTCAACACACACAGAGAGACGAGACACACACACAGAAATGACAAACACACATGGAGACGACACACACAAAGAGACGTCACACACGCAGAGATACGAAACACACATAGAGACGACACACACATAGAGACAACACACACACAGAGACAAAATCCACACAGAGACGACAAACACACACAGAGACGACACACACACACAGATACAAACACACATAGAGACGACATGCATACAGAGACGACAAACACAAAGAGACGACAGACACACAGATACGAAACACCCACAGAGACGACACATGCACAGAGACGACACACACACACACACAGAGACCACACACACACAGAGAGGACAAACACACAGAGACGACAGACACAAAGAGACGAATCACACACAGAGAGGACAAACACACATAAACGACACATAGAGACGACACATACACAGAGACGATGCACACACACACAGAGTCAACACACACAGAGAGACGAGACACACACACAGAAATGACAAATACACATAGAGACGACACATGCGAAGAGACGTCACACACACACAGATACGAAACACACATAGAGACGACATACACATAAAGACAACACACACACAGAGACAACATACACACAGAGACTACACACACACACACAGAGACGACACACACACACATAGAGACGACACACTCAAAGTGACGACTTACACATAGAGACGACACACACACACATAGAGACGACACACACACAGAAACGACACACACACACACAGAGACGACACACACATAGAGACAACACAGACACAGAAACTACACACACACAGAGACGACAAAACATAGAGAGACGACACGCACACAGAGACGACAACACATAGAGAGACGACACGCACACAGAGACGACACACACACAGAGACAACACACACACAGATACGAAACACCCACAGAGACGACACATGCACAGAGACAACACACACACACACAGAGTCCACTCACACACAGTTACGACAAAAACACAGATAATACACAACAAAATATAATAATCAAACACATATATGACAAACACAAATTAAACAAAAAAATAGACGACACATTTAAAGATAATAGACACGCACAGAGAGTCAAAACACACACAGAGACGAGACACACACACAGAAAATACAAACACAAAAAGAGACGACACACACAAAGAGACCTCACACACACACAGATACCGAACACATATAGAGACGAAACACACATAGAGACAGCACACACACAGAGGCAACATCCACACAGAGACGACACACACACACACAGAGACGACACACACACAGAGACGACTTACACATAGAGACGACACACGCACAGAGACTACAAACACAAAGACACGACACACACACACACAGAGACGACACACACATAGAGACAACACAGACACAGAGACGAAACACACACACAGAGACGACAACACATAGAGAGACGACACGCACACAGAGACGACAAACACACAGAGACAACACACACACAGATACGAAACACTCACAGAGACAACACATGCACAGAGACGACACACACACAGAGTCCACTCACACACAGAGAGGACACACACACAGAGACGACAGACATAAGGAGACGAATCACACAAAGAGAGGACAAACACACAGATACGAAACACACACACACAGAGAGATGTCACACACATAGAGACAACACAGACACAGAGATGACACACACACAGAGACAACAACACATAGAGAGACGACACGCACACAGAGACGACAAAACACACAGAGATAACACACACACAGATATGAAAACACCCACAGAGACGACACATGCACAGAGACGACACACACACACAGAGTCCACTCACACACAGAGAGGACAAACACACAGAGACGACAGACACAAATAGACGAATAACACACAGAGATGACAAACACACAGAAACGACACAGAGACGACACATGCACAGAGACAATACACACACACACACAGTCAACACACACAGAGAGACGAGACACACACACAAAAATGACAAACACACATAGAGACGACACACACAAAGAGACTTCACACACACAAAGATACGAAACAAACATAGAGACGACACACACATAGAGACAACACACACACAGAGACAACATCCACACAGAGACGACACACACACACAGAGACGACACACACAGAGAGACGACACACTCAAAGTGACGACTTACACATAGAGACGACACACATACACACACAGACGACAAACACACAGAAACGACACACACACACACACACACAGAGAGACGACACACACATAGAGACAACACAGACACAGAGACGACACACACACAGAGACGACACACACACAGAGACGACAACACATAGAGAGACGACACGCACACACAGACGACAAACACACAGAGACAACACACACACAGATACGAAACACCCACAGAGATGACACATGCAGAGACGACACACACACACACAGAGTCCACTCACACACAGAGAGGACAAACACAAAGAGACGACAGACACAAAGAGACGAATCACACACAGAGAGAACAACTTTCGCACGTAGGGACATATTGCACCTCTGTTGATTTCTTGTAGTCTACGGATTACTTAGCAAATTGTCCTAGAAGGCTACAAGAACCTCGGAATATTGATTAGGTCAATTAAATTAAAGTCAATGATAAATAAAACTATAATTTGAAATCCAGAAGAAATTTAGCTATATACTGCAGAAGGCATTCACCCTACAACATAGTATGTTTGCTTTGTCGAAATCATTCAGTTCTACTAATACTTGGACCACTTTTACTGTGACTATTCCCACCCGAACCCCTTCAACTATGACAGTTTTACTGCAGTATTTGCTACATCGACTACTTCCAACCCGAAATTTCACATAATGACTGCTCCTTCCACTACTATTCTGGTCAATACTTCTCCTGCAACAGCTTTTTTGAATGTAAATTACAATAATAAAACCAAATTATTTTACACAAATCTTAAATTCCAAGCGTAAAATGAGCAGCAATTCGTTTTTAGAATATGTCAAACCTAGACGGACAGAATTCATAATAAACAATGAACAGGAAGTATCCCCAAAAATTTCGGATTTTGCATACCCCCCTCCCCCTCCCCTCGAACCTTCAAAAAGGCTAGAAGTAGGATTTGTGCTTTGTTTAAAATATATACATATATATATATATATATATATATATATATATATATATATATATATATATATATATATATATTCAACATGCTTTCTTTTCTTTGTCACAATTTCCCTGGTTAAGAAAAAGGAAGAAATCACCAAATACTGTTCAAGCCTCAAAGAAAAAAATGTTTTCGATCTAAGTATATTTATAACAATGAAATTAGTGTTAATAGTGCAATAAGCAAATAATTTTCGCCAAAATTTACTTCCTTTAAACAGAACTTTCAAACTAAGCAATATTTGAATTTCAATGAAGTGGAAATGACAGCACGCTAACCCTTTGGGAGGTTTGCCGGGTGATAGTGCCCTAATTTTGTTTCGACATTTATTGTCGTTTTTAGTTCAATGTTTGCAAAACTTTTTATATTATCTAAAAATAAAAATAAAAATGGCTCCTACTTTGTTATAGTTCCTTTAGGTCTTGACAAGATTTGATAGACACAGTTTCCTTTACGGAAGTTGTGATTATGTATTTGTATCAAATATTATTTTTTTTATTAACCAGGGAAACAACTACAATTCTCGGCTTATTCCGAATGTAGAACTTCAATCAACGTCAAAGGTACAAATAAGAAATAATTTACCGATAAGACATGTCTCATTTAAAATGTTTCAAATAGTTCGTGGAGCGACCCGGCTCAATAGTAACCAAAACTCTAAAAACCGAAATTTTGATACCAATAGATAAATCAATAGAATCAGAATTTCATGCTGATTGCAAATATATAAGTTGATGGTGTGATTACCAATCAAAAGCTATGCGCCTGAGAAAATTTGCTTTATTTTCGAAAAAAAGGGGAAACAACCTTTAAAAGTCATTGAACATTAATGAAACCTAAACCGTGAAATTCGGCGTATCAGAGCATCCTACCATAGAAGTTTTAAGCACGTATTTACAAAAATGTGGAATTTTGTATTTTTTGCCAGAATAAAGATCACGGATGCGTGTTTTTTTTTTTTTTACACATACTTACACATAGAGACGACACACATACACACACAGACGACAAACACACAGAAACGACACACACACACACACAGACATACGACACACACATAGAGACAACACAGACACAGAGACGACACACACACAGAGACGACACACACACACAGACGACAACACATAGAGAGACGACACGCACACAGAGACGACAAACACACAGAGACAACACACTCACAGATACGAAACACCCACAGAGATGACACATGCAGAGACGACACACACACACACAGAGTCCACTCACACACAGAGAGGACAAACACAAAGAGACGACAGACACAAAGAGACGACTCACACACAGAGAGAACAAACACACAGAAACGACACATAGAGACGACACATGCAAAGAGACGATACACACACACAGAGACAACACACACAGAGAGACGAGACACACAAAAAAATGACAAACACACATAGAGACGACACACACAAAGAGACGACACACACACAGATACGAAACACACATAGAGACAACAAACAAACACAGAGACAACACCCATACAGAGACGACACACACACACAGAGACTACACACACACAGAAACTACACACTCACAGTGACGACTTAAACAGAGAGACGACAAACACACACAGACGACACACACACAGAGACGACACACATAGAGAGACGACACCCACACAGAGACGACAAACACACAGAGAAAACACACACACACAGATACGAAACACACAAAGAGACGACACACGCACAGAGAGGACAAACACACAGAAATGACACACACACACAGATAATACACGCACACAGAGACAACACAGACACAGACACGACACACGCACAGAGAGGACAAACACACAGAAACGACACACACACAGAGACGACACACACATAGAGACAACACAGACACAGAGATGACAGACACACAGAGACGAAACACACACAGAGACGACACATACACAGGAAGGGGCTTACTGGATTGGAAATTTAAAGTTTTATTCACTTTTTAAGAGTCAAAAGAGGTTGGAGGGCAACTAGCCCCCAACGCCCTTCTTTCCCGAATGCATCTGACAAAAATTTTGAGATCGCCATTTTGTTAAAAATAGTTCAAAGATCATATAGCAAAAACTCCGGTGTCGACACAGCCCCCCGGGGCCTGGGGGCAGACGTTGTAAGTTATGCCCTGGGGCCATGTATGGTTCTTATGGAAGGGATGCTCGTATAAAATTCGAAGAGGGCTTATTTGATCGGAAATTGAATGTTCTAGTTCACTTTTAAAGAGTCAAAAGAGGTCGGAAGGGATCTAGCCCCCGCTCCACACCCTTTTTCCCTCAAACCCATCCGATAAGAACTTTGAGATAGCCATTTTTTTTTTTAAATAGTTCAAAGATCGTATTACGAAAACTCCAGGCTCAACACAACCCCCCAGAGCCCGAGGGCGGGCGTTGTAAGTTATGCCCTGGGGAAATATACGGTTCTTATGGAAGGGATGCTGTTACATACTTCAGAGCGGATTCATTTCCTTGGAAACTGAAAGTTCTAGTTCAGTTTTTGAAAGTCAAAAGAGATTGACTACCCCCCCCCCCGCCCCTTTTCCCCTAAATGCATCCGATAAAAAATTTGAGATAGCCATTTTGTTAAAAATCGTCAAAAGTCAGATAGCATAATTTCAGGTGTCAAAATAACCCCCCAGGGCACCGGGGTGTGCGTTGTAAATTATGCCCTGGGGGCATATATGGTTCTTATGAAAGGTATGCTCATATCAGCTTCAGAGAGGGCTCTTTTGATTGGAAATTGAAATTTCGAGTTCACTTTTTAAGAGTCAAAAGAGATCCGAGGACAACTAGCCCCCCCCCCATCCATCCTTTTTTCCAAACACATCCGATGAAAATTTTGAGCTAGCCATTTTGTTAAAAAAAAGTTCAAAGGTCGGATAAGAAAATCTTCGGTGTCCATATAACCCCCCAGGGCCCGGGGCAGGCGTTCTAAGTTATGCCCAGAGGGCATGCATTGTTCTCCTGAAAGGGATGCTAACATAAATTTCAAAAAGGGCTCATTTGATTGTAAATTGAAAGTTCAAGCTCACTTTTTAAAAGTCAAAAGAGATCCGAGGGCAACTAGCCCCCAACGCCTTCTTTTTCCAAACCCATCTGATGAAAATTTTGAGATAGACATTTTGTTAAAAAAAAGTTCAAAGGTCGAAAATGTAAAACTCCGGTGTCAATACAACCCCCCGGGCCCGGGACATGGCGTTCTAAGTTATGCCCTAAGGGCATATATGGTTCTTATGAAAAGGATGCTAGTATAAACTTCATAGAGGGCTGATTTGATTGGAAATTGAAAGTTTTAGTTCACTGTTTAAGAGTCAAGAGATTTAAGGGCAATTAACCCCCCCCATGCCCTTTTCCCCCAAACTAATCCGCTACAAATTTTGATATAGCCGGTTTTCTCAAAATTGTTCAAAAATTAGATAACAAAAACTTTGGTGTCAATACCACCCCCGAGGGCCCAGGGGGTAGGCGTTGTAAATGTTGTCCTGGGGGCGTGTATGGTTCTTATGAAAGGGAGTCTCATATAAACTTCAGAGAGGGCTCATTTGATTCAAAATTGAAAGTTCTAATTCACTTTTTCAGAGTAAAAAGATATCCGAGGGAAACTACCGCCCCCCTTACACACACCCTTTTTTTCCCAAAGTCATCTGATTAAAATTTGAGATAGCAATTTCTTTAACAATAGTTCAAAGTTGAGATAAGAAAAACTCCTGTGTCAACGCAACCCCCCTGGATCCGGGGCAGGCGCTGTAAGTAATTCTCTGGGGGCAAGTATGGTTCTTATGGAAGGAATGCTCGTATAAACTTCGGAGAGGGTTCATTTGATTGTAAATTGAAAGTTCTAGTTCACGTTTTGAGAGTCAAAAGACATCGGAGGGCAACTACCCCCCCCCCCCTTCATGCCCTATTTTCTTGAACTCATTCGATAAGAACTTTGAGAGAGCCGTTTTTTGAATTGGTTCAAAGATCAGGTATTGTAAATTATGCCTGGGGGCATATATAGCTGTTATGGAAAGGAATGCTCGTATAAACTTCAGAGAGGGCTCATTTGATTGGAAATTGAAAGTTCTAGTTCAGTTTTTAAGAGTTAAAAGAGATCAGAGGGCAACTAAACCCTCTCCCACACCACTTTTCTCTGAAATACATCCGATAATAAATTTGAGATGCCTTGTTGATAAAATAGTTCAAAGGTTAGATAAAAATCCGGTGTCGACACAGCCCCCTAGGGCAAGGGGGCAGGCGTTGTAAATTATGCCCTGGTGGCATATATGGTTCTTATGGAAGGGATGCTCGTATAAACTTAAACGAGGGCTCATTTGGTTGGAAATTAAAAGTTCTAGTTAATTTTTAAAGAGTCAAAAAATTATCGAAGGGCAACCAGCTCCCCCCTCCCTCCACGCCTTTTTTCCTCAAACCAATCCGATAAGAACTTTGAGCTAGCTTTTTTTAATCATAGTTCCAAGATTATATAACAAAAACTCCGTTGCCGACATAACCCCCAAAGGCCTCAGCGCAGGCGTTGTAAGTTATACCCTGGGGGAATATATAGTTCTTATGGAAGGGATACACGTGAAAATTTCAGAGAGGGTTCATTTGATTTGAAATTGAAAGTTCTAGTATAGTTTCTGAGAGTCAAAAGAGATGAGAGGGCAACTAGCCAGCCTCCCCTCTCCCCTTTGTCCCCAAATGCATCCGATAACAATTTTGAGATAGCCCTTTTGCAAAAATAGTTCAAAAGTCAGATAACAAAAACTCAAGTGTCGACTCAACCCCCAAGGGCCCTTGGGCAGGCATTATAATGTTGTGCCCAGGGGACAAATATGGTTCATATGAAAAAGAGTCTCACATAAACTTCAGAGAGGGCTCATTTGGTTGGAAATTGAAAGTTCGAATTCAATTTTAAGATTCAAAAGAGATCCTAGGGCAACTAGCCCCCCCCCCTGCCCAAACGGCTTTTTTTTACAAACTCAACCTATGAAAATTTTGGGTCATTGTGTTAAAAATATTTCAAACGTTAGATATGAAACAATCCTGTTTTGACGCATCCCCCAGGGTCCAGTGCAGGCGCTGTAAGTAATACTCTGAGGGCATATACGGTTCTGGGATCCTCGTATAAGCTACGGAGAGGGCTTACTTCATTTGAAATTGAACGTTCTCGTTCACCTTCTAAGAGTCAAAAGATATCAGAGGGCAACTAGCCCGCCCTCTCCACGCCCTATTTTCTCAAACCCACCTGATAAGAACTTTGAGAGAGCCATTTTTCAAATGGTTCAAAGATCATATAACGAAAACTCCGAGGTCGACACAATCCTTCATGGCCCTGGGTAGGCGTTGTAAGTAATGCCTGGGGGATGTATATAGCTTTTATGGAAAGGATGCTCGTATAAACTTCAGAAATGGCTTATTTGATTAGAAATTGAAAGTTCTTGTTCAATTTTTAAGGGTCAAAAGAGATCAGAGGGCAACTAGCCCCCCTCCCACACTACTTTTCTTTGAAATACATCCGATAATAAATTTGAGATGCCTTGTTGATAAAATAGTTCAAAGGTCCGATAAAAAAAACTTCGGTGTCGACACAAACCCCCAGGGCCCGGGGAGAAGGCATTGTAAGTTATGTCCTGGGACTTTATATGGTTCTTATGAAAGGGACGCTCGTATAAACTTCAGAGCGGGCTCATTTGATTGGAAATTAAATGTTCTAGTTCTCTTTCTCAGAGTCAAAAGAGATCGAAGGGCAACTAGCCCATCCTCCTCCATGCCTTTTTCTTCTCCAAACCCATCTGATAAAAAATTTTGAGGTGACCATTTTGTTAAAAATAGTTCAAATATCAGATATTAAAACTCCGGGGTCGCCACAGTCCCCCAGGTTCCAAGGACAGGCGTTGTAAGTTACGCCCTGGGGGCATATATGGTTTTTATAGAAGAGATAATCGTATAAACTTCAGAGAGGGCTCATTTGATTGAAAATAGAAAGTTCTAGTTCTCTTTTAAAGAGTCAAAAGAGACCGAAGGTTAATAATAATTTTTGCAATCAAAAACGAACAAAAATTAATTTAAAAAAAACATTCAGAAAAAGAAGTTTTTCAAAGAAAAGTAAAGGCCATTTTAAACTTAAGATCAGCAGATACAAATACCTGTTAAAATTCAAACTCAAAATGACCAGAAATTACAATTAAACAATAAATGAAACCCAAAACGAACAGAAATTAAATAAACAATCATAGCAAAAAAAATACAACAAGTAATAATATAAATGGATAAATAGATCTTAAAGCGAATAATGCTTAAATTGAATACGCAAATCAAGCTTAAAACGAAAAAAAAAATATTTTGCTATTGAAGTATAAATGAAACTAAAAACGAAAAAATTCAAAAACAATCAATAGAAACAAACATACAATAGATATTAAAGTAAAAGAATCAATAAATCTTAAAACGAGTGAAACTTACATTGAATAATCAAATCAAGCTTGAAACGAACAAAAATAACTACAATGTAGAGTTTGGGTATCCTCTCCTTCTCTCACTGTAAAAGTCTAAAACCTACTGCGTCATTTGCGCTTTACTGAAAACTATATGTGTCTTGAACAGTCTCGGAAAGCATAAACCAAATCAAACTGAATACATCATATATAATGATATTAATTGTTGAAAGATCCATCAGTTCAAGATTTATTTTTACTGTAATTTTCATTTTCATTATCAATGTTGTAAGAACTGGAAAAGAATATATTTGTACTACAATTCGTTTTCAGTGAAGCTCCAATGACGTAGTAGCTTTAGATTATTATAGTTAAGGAAGGGGGTGGTATTAAAACTCTTGTTTGTAGTGAAACTATATTTGTCTTGAACACTCTTTCAGAGAACTAATAAATTCAACTGACTATCTGATGCATAATGGTATGAATACCAGAAAGTTTGTCTGTATAAAATTTTACTGTAATTTTAATATTTATTTTCAATATTAAGTACAAAAATAAAATATTTGTAATATAATTCGTTTTCAGTAAAGCGCCAATGACGTAATAGGTTTTAGACTTTAGCAGTGAGAGAAGGAGGCGATACCCAAACTCTTGTTTGTAGTTATTTTTGTTCGTTTCAAGCTTGATTTGCATATTCAATTTAACGTTCACTCGTTTTAAGATTTATTTATTCTTTGACATTAACATCTATTGTATGTTTGTTTTCATTGATTGTTTATTTAATTTTTGTTCGTTTTAAGCATAGTTCATATAATTATCCAGTAAGCTTATCGCAGATCATTTCTGGTCTTCGTTCTCGGTGCGAACAAAAAGCTCCTCCCACTTCTTTCTGCATTAGCGGGTTAGTCTGTTTCCGATTGTTTCCAACAAAGTACATTATTCGTAATAGCGGGTTTCCACTTGTTTCCGATTATATCACAGTCTGACTTGTCTACCCGTGAAAAGATCTGATGCCGCCTATGTTTCTATCTGCAAAAACGTTCTCTGGAGCACTCGCACCTTGGTCCGGGTTTTTATAATGGGTGAGATAGGGAAAGATCATACTGGATAATTATATAAACTGTGGTTTTAAGTTTCATTTATACTGAAAAAAAAATTTTTTTTTTCGTTTTAAGCTTGATTTCCATTTTCAGTTTAAGCATTACTCGCTTTAAGATCTATTTATTCAGCTATATTATTACTTGTTGTGTGTTTTTTGCTATGATTTTTTTTTTATTTCTGTTCGATTTGGGTTCCAATTATTTTTTAATAGTAATTTATGGTCGTTTTGAGTTTGAGTTTTAACAGGTATTTGTATCTGCTGTAGATAATTTTGGAGACCACACTGCCTTTCCATGACGATAAAATAAAAGTTCAAAATAGGGATAAAATCCTTTTTAATAGACAGTTTATAGAAAATTCACAAAAAAATACCAGATAGTTCGGTCACATATACAGTGACCGTCATCAGTAGTAAAACTGATGACGGTCACTGTATATGTGACCGAAATATCTGGTATTTTTTTGTGAATTTTCTATACACTGTCTATTAAAAAGGATTTTATCCCTATTTTGAACTTTTATTTTATTGATTTGTATCTGCTGATCTTAAGTTTAAAATGGCCTTTATTTTTCTTTGAAAAACTTCTTTTTCAGAAAGTTTCTATTAATTAATAAATTGAAAGATTGAACTGCCATTCAGTATTGTTCTTTTATTCAGTTACCCTTTCACCGTTACTTCGATACGTTCTTCCTATTTTAATTTTGTGTGTTTTTTAAGGTTTGATTTTTTATATTACTATTGGATCTATATCTGTATTGTTCGATTATTGTGCACCGAGGACGGTCAAGCGGAGGTCTTGACCGAATATTTTCATTGTAATCTGCGTTTTTTTTTCAATGGCTGTTTCTATCCTTCTTTCTCTCTTCTTTAGGATTTTTTATTGTTTTGATTATTAGCCAGTGTGATCTCAGGAATCATCTACGGGTTTAGTTGCCCTTTGGCCACTTTTGAATTTTTTTTTTACTGATCTTCAAACAAAATGATTATCACAAAATTTTATCGGATGATTTTGGAAAATAAGGGCGCAGAGGGATCAGTTTTGACTTTTCAAAAGGGCACTAGAACTTCCGATTTCCAATCGAATGAACCCCCTCCCAAGTTTATACTATCACCCTTTCCATATGAAGTGCCTCTGGGGAAACATAATAATAACAAATAATGAAACATTTAAACCTTGTGTCCTTTACTATATGCAATGCTTTAGCGTTGCCTCTGACACAGAAAAGTTAAAACCAATTTTGAATGCTTAAAAAATATGCAGAAATTTTGGAATCAAATGAAAGACCTCTTAAGGTGATATACGAGTCGTATAGGCCACGAGTAACTTTCCTCATTTTTAAAGACATAATGATAAAAATTGGTAAAATGATCAAAAATCAATAGAAGTGGAATTTTTTTAACAAATTTTTAATATCTTTATCTTACTAGAGTAGTAACCTATATGCTGTTCCAGCCAGTGATTGCGTAATATGCCTTACCAGGGCCATTTGCCTATTACAATGAACTCTACATGGGTTGCTAGACATGTTTTCTATAATGACACCCATTTTTGGAGGTCACACAGAGAGAGTGGTGGATACACTTACTTGTTTATTAGTTTGAGTCGGATATAAGTATTTCAATTCATATTAGATCTTATTGTTTGTAGACTTTAGCTCAGAGAGAGAGAGAATATTTTATTTGATTTGCTATTATTGGAGAAAAAATTAGTCGTGCCTTTAAACTCTAGTAGATTAACGATGTAACCAATAGCAGCAACAGCAACGATTAACGTGTACCTAATGTAGCCGTGGAAATAACCGCTGGCTGTAGACTATGTCTTGAATGGGACATTATGTATGCGAGATACGTGATATCATTAAGCAAGTTTAAGCAGGAGGAGCAACTATGTTTTGCTGGAAAAGTGAATATTCTCCATATAAATAAACTTCGGTCAGCATTAAAAGTCCTATCAAAATATATTTATGAGAACAAAATACATCAGTGAATATTATTATTATTGTAATTATGTTCAATAAAAATGTTTCTAAATCAATTGTATTTTTCTTTCTCTCTATAGTACACTAGCGTACATTTTCTAGAGTACAAAAAGAAATTCTGGTTAGTCTAAAGTTGGTTGTGAGAGAGTTAGGACTCTAAAAAAAATGGATAGATTCGAGAAAGAGCGAATCATGATGAATCTAGTTCTTATGGACAAACGTTTGATTCTAGATGTTGATTTTCTGGAGTTGTCTATTCCAAGGAAGATATTTTTTCGGGGAATGCTTGTTGATATAATGAAAACTAATTCTCCATCATTAGACTATTGTATGAAGCTTCTACATCGTTATCCAAATGCATTTACACAATTTATTGATATATTGATCGCAACACGACAAAATGATACTTTTGATATGCTTTTAAAGATTAGTTTTGAAATTTAGGATTGTTTTTATGAGAAAGTTGGTGCTCAAGTATGATTTACTCCTCTCTTTCTCTTTATCCCAGACAATTTTTGTTGTTGCTAGCTCAGTTTTATTGTGCTAGTGAGAGTATCAAAACATGACAAAATGTTCAATACATGTCCGTTATATATGTACTCACTGGGCAGCTGGTCATTATCATGTGAGAATTGCACAATGATTGAGGAGTATGATGAAAAGTGTAGATTATGCAACCCGTGTAAATTGCATAGAGGATATCCTGTACAAATTAAAGGTTGTAATTCCTGTCTTGAAGAGGTGTGTGACTCTCATCCTAGAGGTTACCTATGCTCCAATTGTCATTATGATAAATGTAACCAGTGGGAGAGTACATATCGCGGTATGATTGGAAAGAATCCTAACCGTGATTTTAGTTTATTTCTACGAGATTGGTATCGTCGTTGTTTTAGATTTTTCTGGGAGGAGGAACAGGGTCATCGATTCAACTGTTGGAACAAAAAAAGAATATGTTTTCTACGTATCGTTGTGAATACACTGGGTGTTATTATTATCATCCCACTGATTTTTATTTGGCAGTGACGGAATGTGATTCGACACTTGAGGACACTGTTTGTGAAATTGCTTCAAATAAGCAAATTGAAACATGTGAATTCTATATAATGAATGAGAATAGTATCATTGACTATACAAAGAGATATGAAAAGAGTGAAGGCACGCTCTATTGTATAAAATGTGACCCTGACATTGCAGTACATCAGGATCAGTACACTGTGAATTCAGATAATCTACCCGCACTAGTTGTTGTAGACAAAGACCTAGTAGTGGATTAAATATAAAGAGTAGAAAAGTCTTTTTATCATGTATATAATTTTTTTTTTTTTATTAATAAAAAATTTAAAATACATATTTAGAAAATTTTATTATTATGACCCTAAAATAAATATTAAATAAAATTTTAATTATATTATCCACTATAAAGTCGTTCAATCCAGGTAATTCAACGTAGATGTCGAGAAACTGCTTGTAGGTGTAGCCAAGACATCTGAACATGAAAAAGAGTAGTGCATGAAAGCCACATGTCTTAGTCGTTAAATCCTGTACTCTTCGTTGATTTTGAATAACGGTTTTCCCCCTGCTTTCGATAAAGTTGCTGATGTATGGAGCGTAGAATTTATACGATAGACCAAGAGGGTCAAAAAATTCAATATTCTTCGCTGTTTGAAAGATGCATAGCCAATGACCGGTCTTCAAAGTCGACGGACTGCTATTAACAATGATTAGGAAATTGATAACCCGCGGAATTTTTTCAATGAAGTCTGACGGTATGCAGTAGGACTTGTACCGGGACATATATGGATCCATACTAAATACGTTGCTCATTTGGTTTGTGTTCATGGTGCTAGGTCTAGTAGAACACTGCCGTCGGGCGTGATTTCGCAATAGGTTTCAAATTCACTCAGTGATATTAGCGTGATACTCTCGGCCAGAGCATTGGCAAATGTACACTCTAAACGTACATTCCCTGTTCGTTCTATGGTCATATCCTGTGTGCCAGACAAATCCAAAACAATAACCCCATGATTTTTTGAAAACATTGAATCGGTTATTCCATTTTCAAATAGTTGAGAATCATGATCTAGGGATTGCCGGATCATTTCGTACATATTTTTATAGGATTTTTTGTTGAATGTTAAAATGTACAGGGGAATACCCTTTACTTTGCACACGCGACTAGATACACCAAAAAAATCAAAATGATGGCGGGATTCGGATCAGGATGCAACAGCACAACCCCTCTTCACAAAGGCCAAAGCCAATTTTGATGGGATTTCTCCATTGACAAATGATGAATCGGTATAGCTACGAGAATCGGTGGCAATGTGACGTTGATTGGTGATCATATGGGGAACAAAAAGTTTAATGTTGTTGCCATGGGCTCTTTGCTTTTCCACTGCCAATGCAACAGAGCTCATAACCTGTTGTTTTCGGACGTGGAGAATTGCCGATTTGATAATAACATTTGCATCGGGTGCTGCAGGAAGTGTTATTCTCAAAATGAAGTTTGATGGGGCCATCTGTAACTGTATGTAAATATTGACATTGGGGGGTAGACATTGGGATATATTGAATGTCTCATGACTTAATTTTCAAACTAGATGATACTCCTGGGTCTCTGCAGTAGTCAACTCACCGTCAGTATCTACACCAGACTGATATTTATTGCATAATGGTTTTCCTCTCAACATCTTGTAAGCCTTTGGTGTCATCATCATAAATTGTATGTTGCTTGCATAATTTGATAAATTATTGCTAGTGCTCACAAATGCTCCATTAATGAATACATTAATGTGTTTGAATAGATTTTGTAGAATAAATTTTTCATAGGACAGACCATCGCCGGCATTTGGTGTTGTATTATCTGACTTTTTCATCACCACAACATTTAAATCAATAAATGTTGACGAAAAATCAATGAAATAGTCTTCAGTGGAAAATATTTGAAAGTGTATATTTTCCGAGAGGGGTTGTTGGGGGTGAAACTGTTCATAGTAGCCATACTTGACACTGACATCAACATTTTCAGCATTGAATAGATTCAATCTGGAACTAATTGATGGATATGATTCCTTGTGGGGGAGATAAGTCATATTAAGAGAAGAAATCCTTCTTTTATTTAAGGATCTTTATATTTTTCTTCTTCTTCTTCTGATTATTGCTCTTCGTTGTTTTGGTCCTCAAAGTCCTTCATGATATCCCTCGCTTCCCGCGTGGGTTAAAACTGGTAAGAGAACAACGCGAGCGCATCCTTTTCGACCTCTCACCATTTTGTCGAGATTTTAGTTGATCACGAATGGCTCTTGCTGAAGATCTAATATTTTCCTTAACACTCTCCTTGAAATTCTTGCCGGACCCCCAGTGGAGACAGCAAAATTTGACGTAGCAGGTACAAGATATTGTCTGGCAAGGGGTAGTGCAGAACGAAATAGCCTAGCAAACCAGCTACCAAGACCATAGCCAGACATTGTAGTACGCCACATGTAGTAGTCCAATCCATTGCCTATTTGACGTGGACTCAAAGCACCTGGAGAGCAATCAATATCGGGACAGACAAATGGAATTCTCCTATTGTTCATTTTAGGTGATTGTGCTGTCGTTAACAATGGATCGAAAATGACATGTAATCACTGCTAGGCCTTTTGTTATTGCTAGAGGATCACCCAATTCACTTCTTAGTGTTAACTGACAGAGTTCCAAATACGAAGTGTTTACAGGAACATACTGAAGATGCTTTATATTATAGTGATGAACAAGTTCATGAGTTGTTTTTCGTTCAAGAACAAGTAGGAGGGGGACATTTGAATTACCGACTCTCGGTGTTTCCCCAAAGCATGCATTGATATATATGCAAGAGTCCGAGGCAAAACCAGGTGGATAATCAGCAAAAATAACTTGATCCATCCCGTAAACGGTGCCAGCATTTTTCCCATTGATCATACTCTGTTTAAAGCCAAGAACATCCCTCAGATTATCATTGAGAACAATAGTTACAGCGTCAATAGGTGAGGTAATTAATATCCTATCTTGTTTCAATGAATAATTAAAATGGAATGTATCATTCCTACAATATGAAATTTTTCTATTGATTGTACGACACAAATCTCCCATATTATCATATTCAATGTATTTCAATCTGACATGTGGATATTCGCTAGATTTAAGTGCTTCACCACAGGCATCGTCGACAAAGAGTGACCGATCAAAGTGTTATAACTTTACATAATACACATAATCTTTTTTCGTGGTGTCGTATGTAATTTTGATATCGAAATTGACAAGATACCAATCATATGTATGATAAAGTATTAGTTCGGGGGATAGTTTCGTCCAAAAATCATTTGTCATACTCAAGTCGTTGTAGAGAGGATCGGAAACGTTGGACATGAATGTCACATAGAAATCATTGGGCATTGTCAATATGTTCAAAAACAATCCAACAATAAAAATCCGAATTGTATACTAGCCACTAAACATGTAACTGTTTCTTATCCCTATGACGACATGTAATTACTTTCTTTTCGATTTGATAGATTTCAATATAATTTTTAACTTTTTGCAGTTCTTACTAGAAAAGGCCACCGAGAATCTTCTCATCCTTGGTATCGCACAGGCGATAAGCTAGGGGCTTTTTGTCAAGGATTTTTGCCACTTTAAAAAGTTCGGTGGACCACAAGTAATTCCCCTTTTCAAAAACATTAGTTGTTCTATTAATTCGAACAGTATAATCAACATTGAATTTATTTTTCATCTTCTTCTTGACAGCCGACGATTCATTGGAATACTGTTTAAGAAAGGTGTCAATTGTATCATGATCAGAATGATGAACTTCCGTTGGCGTAGAGTTGGACAATGATCGATGAGGTCGTTGATTATAAATCAACATGATTTTATCAAGATCACGAATAAAAGCCGATGTATTTTTCAATGTACAATATTTTGAAATTAAAAGTCGAATAGTTCTTATCAATCGTTCGGCCAATGCAGCCTTTATAGGACTGTGACTATGATAGAGCAGTGTACTATATTTCTCTAGTACTTTTGCAACATGGGGATTAACAAATTCACTACTGCGATCCGTTTGAATTTTTTTATATGTATCCTGTTGGAGAATACTTTCAAGGACCTGAGCAACTTCAATACCTTTATTTGATCGCAATGGAAGTGCACATGCATAGTGACTATAAACACTGATTGCGAGTAGAATTCACTTTTACGGTGTATTTTGACGTCTTTGAATCTCATCTAGAGTCAGGAGATCTGCTTGCATTATATGCACTGGGTAAAAGGCTTTAGTTTTTCGATACTGATTGGCACGAAGTCTATGATTTCTATGCAGAGTGTAACTTGATTCATTTTGTAGATAGTCTTGTAAACTTTTATTGTTAATACCAGTGACTTTTGAAAGAGTGGTGTTGGAACTTGAACTCCCCGCCTCAACAATATTTTCATAATTTCAGAATTTCAACCATTTTCATAACGTAAACACGTTGTGCAACTTCCGCTACCCTGTTGTATACTGCCCGTTGATTGTGGTGGGGTTGACGTTCACTTGATACGTCTTCACTTTTGTCTAGATACAAGTGGTGCGCTAATATTTTCGAAAATTCATTTCAAATCTTCTTCTTCAAGTTCATATTTTAATGATGTCAATGTTGTTGTTGTTGATGATGATGACGATGATGCATGTTCATTTAATTTTTTTAGAATTTGTCTATTGCCAATAAGACTTTAGGGGAAGTTTAATGTATTTAGAAAGTTGTATAGATGAGTTTCAAATGATAATAGTCCTTTAAGGTTTGTAACCATGTCATAGATTATATCAAGTTTATTATAGCTCTTGACTTGAATTATAATTAATTTTCCATTGCTCTCAACTTGAATGTAACCACTTTCCAAGATATAGGCTAGGAGTCGTGTACTTTGTTAACGATACTAGTGGGGCAGTAGATTTACAATTTTAATTACAATCTAATCCAATTCTTCCTTCTTCAATTGTGTTCCAGAAGCAGAATCCTGAGGAGATGATTCTTTTTTGGGATCAGCAGCAGCACCAGCAGCAGCAGTGGACTTCGAGCGATACGACTTGTGTTTGTCCACTTGGCGAAGTGCATCTTGAAGTAAAAGCAATCGTTTATCATCCTCAATATTTTCATTGTCAAGGAATTTACTCAGATTGTTCTCAAAGTATTCGACGGGTGAGAGAGCGAGTTTTATTGGTGTCAATTTATAGGGTTTTTCCTCTCTCTCTCTCTCTTTAGAGAAAACTGTTTACAAGTCTTGCTATTATTGGCAGTAAAAGTTTGAAAAAGCTACAGCCCACCTGAATAAGTCGTTTCCATTTAAAATTCTTTCCTTTCTTTTTAGATGCCAATGTATGTACAATGGAATGATGTTGCTTTGCCTGTTGCTTAACCACTTCTGGCACTTGAACATTACCCTCGGTCAAATTTAAACAAAGTTCGGATATTATATTAATGAAATGATTGTCAATACCGTCTTGGAGTATTACTTTCCTGAGCAGAGATTTTGAAGTGCTTAGAACTGAAAACAAATGTCTATTTTCATGTAGTTTCTTCAGTTTCATGATGGCGACTAATCGGCATTTTTACTGGTTATGAAGAAATATACCCTAATTTTGTTTTCAAAAATTTAAGTGCGGGCAAGCAGATCCTCGAATATATTTTAAATTAGTTCCAATTTGATGTTTATGGGTTGCTTATTAAATGCTTGATGATGGTATGAGAGTGGAAATTTGGGGGCGCATGGATAGATTTGTTTATTGAGAGTTATTAATGAGCTAGAATCACGAACAACTCTGTAGATAATATAGTAGGTGCAGTTCAATGCCAGTGTCGCATACATTTGCTCTGATGAAAGAGATTGTGTAGAACTAAAGTAATGGAAATCAGTTCATGATGAGAGCGAACAGTGAACAGTTGTAGCATTTCCTGGGACCATTGTTCAATAGATTCAGCCAGATCGTCAATGATCAACCGAGAGTTTTGTTCAATAATGTTGAAAACATCAAGTCCCTGTATGAATTGTATCTGCACCAACCCCGTCGTGGCAGCAATTGCTTTTATTTTATCATATGACTCCTGCCAAATACTATAGCAATAGTAGATTTTTTTTCGGCTTTTCCCTAAACATTTTATTGCAATTTTTAATTATTTTAATTAAGAGTGTTGTTTTGCCCGAAATTGACGGTCCACACAGAAACGATCTGACTGGTGTTTTAAATTGATACATGTTCCCTTCAATAGCTCACCTGGACAACTAACTGTAGACCATGGCTGTCTAATGACTAAATAATTTTCTTATTACTACTACTCCGTTCAAGAATAATAACGAGAAGAAGAAGAAGAAGAATCATATTTTCTTTTATTATATACATAAAAAAAGTAACAATACTTTTAAAAAAATACTACATTGAAAAAAACACATGAAACATGAAAAAAAATACACCTTTTTAATTTATTTATAATAAAAAAATACAACATTTACATAACCACTAGAAAAAACACTTGAATAAATACACTTTTTTTTTTATTTATTTATAAAAAAAATACAACATTTATTGGAATAATGCACTTGAAATATCACTTTTATTTACAGCATTTTAAATTTTGGGGTCCCCCTCCCCCCGAGGGCGGCCGCTGCGGCGGCCCGGGGCGGGCCCGGTAGCGCCGGGCGCCGGAAGCGGGGGGCCGCTGCGGGGGGCCCGGGCCGGGGGTGGCATTAAATACTGGAAATTGATCTGCCTTACACACACACACACACACACACACCCACACACACCCCCACCCCCCCCCCCACCCCCACACACACATTGTAAATTTTTTGTGATAAATAAAAAAAAACAATTAAAAAAAAAACAACAAATTACCCAAAAAAAATCCCTCCCACCCAATTTATACTTTTTTTTTTTAGTGAATTTAAGTTAATTTTTCTAGACCGAGTTGTTTTATTTAATATTTAACATAAAATAGGTCTGTAATTAAACAAATCCCGTATGATAGTAGCTTAAAACCAACCTCAAGTAAAAATTCTTTTTCCGATATGGCAGACATGGCGTCTTTCTCAACTCTAACTGTGTAGTTTTTAAATTGTAAAGAGCGAATCACCATGACTTACGCTCTTGGCACTAAACTACGTTCCACACAGTTTCTATACACACTCATGTCGAAATTATTTTTTACAAAGTGTGTAGGTACCCCCTTGCAAACCTGTTTGATATCCTTGCTGTGCGTTTCCACACAGTATACCTTCGGACCAGCAAACACACCACTGGATATCAGATCGCTAACCGTTTCAGATTTTAGCATTAACAATTGATGTGGGGCCTGGTGTTTTACTAGCTCTGGGTAGAGGGATTCGTCCCAATTAGTGTAGTCTATTCGTGAGCTAATGTACTCACCATTTTCCAAATAATTCAATAGATTTTCAGTTTTGACTTTTAACAGGAGTGAATCAGTGTCCCCGTAGTACACTTGAACTTTTCCCTCAATCGGCCACTGTACCTTGCATACATTATAATAAAATGACAACATGAGTTTCTTGGATATTTCAGTTATTGCACTTCCGCCTGAAATATTTTTATTTAATACAATGTTTCTTTTCTTTCGATGTAGGAGCACCATCTTGGAGTCTATGATTGTGAACGATGTGAAGTTAGGATCCGCAATGATTCGAGCACAATCTTTGGGGTTGGTTACAATATCACATCGACTTCTGTGTCGTACGCTCTCGCACTTTTTACCGAAAGCTGAGTTCAAAATGAGTTTATAGACTCCTTTTTCAACTTTCGTTTTCGCTTGTGAACGCTTACTGACAAAGGTGTCAATAAACATTTTCATGTAAGACTTTTGGTCAAATTGGAGGGCTCTATGAATCTTTGTAACCTTGAAACCATTGTACACCATCCATTTCAATAGCACGTGATGAACAACGATATTCTGTTTCGGGTTGAGATCGGCAATTAGTTTTTGTTTTGAAGGTACCCAGTGCATACTCCCGTCCTCTACTAAAGATAAATTGTAGGGGCTCAGAGAGTCCCTACCCACCGGTCTATTTATGCACGGAAAAACAAAGTCTTTTACCGAGTCATGGATTTCCATGGGTATTTCACCGTCAATTTAAAAAAACTATCCCTGTGCCCCATTCTCCTCAACACTGGCAATGTCGGGGAAATTCGAAGCACACGGATTGTTAAGCCATTTATAATTGCCACACGGCAAACAGTAGTGAGACATTGCCGATGGGTAAAGAGAATTCATATCCAAAAAAACTGCGTCCGACTTTTCATCGGTGTGCTGTCCACTCGGATCAGTTTTCATGATACGATCCCCGTCAAAAACATACCCACCCCACATTGATCTCTCTACAAACAGATGCTGATCCACATCGCCGATCAGACCTATTTCTTCTTTACTGATTTTAAGTATCAAGTCCATCACCGAATGGGGAGTGGAAAAATAATAACCTAAATCCAACCCAAATTCCATATAGATTTTATCCGTATTTTTGCGCACAATGTCCAGAAGAGTGAGTACGTCACTGGCCAAGTATAGTTTACAATAATCCCAACCATTTTTACATCCCCCCTTTGCCCAAACCCTCTTAGCAAATTCGTAGTTGTTAGTGATGCACTCGCTCTCAGTACGAGAATTAAAAAAACCTCCAATGGTCGGTAGTGACACCTCATCTAGCCTCGAGCCAGAGTTGTAATAGTCATATGGATATATACCCTTACACGTTAATAAATCATACATTTAATCATCGGGGCCGCGCTGTTTGAGGAGGGTGAAGCTATCAAAATTGTCACTTTTATGTACCTGAATCAATTGACTTAAAGATTTGGGGAAGAAGCTGAAAGAGTCTAAAAAACGGATTTTATTCAGGCATGTGTTACCCTTGTCAACTGTTTTCCACATGAATTCTAGCAGCAGTAGCTTCTCCGATGATTTGGGTATGCTATTATATGAAAAAGAACCATCTATCCATGCGTCATCTACAACTCCTCCCTTGGCAATGCGGGCCAACGCCAGAAGAACAAACTTTAAGTCGTAATTGGAATTGTGTATAAAAACAGGTACGAAATATTGTTGTCTAACGTTTAAATTGCATGACTGGTGTACTACCCCTCTAAAGTTACTCCCTCCCGATGTAATTTCCTGCCACAAATGATCATGGTCGATCACCTTCCTCCTCTCACCATTCCCAACCCCATCATAAAATTCTCCCTTGCAAACCCAACACATTTTACGATTTTTAATGGCCACTATGTCATATGGTGATAGGAGCATAGGATAGTTTGTATAACGAAGGTGCAAAATTGCACCGTTTGCTGTTTTGACTAGACTGACCAAGGCCAAGCACATGAAGTATTCAGCGACACTCAACATCTCCCGGACCTCCAACAAGTGCATAGTATTATTAGAATGTTGTTTCGCCTGAGCGTAAGAGACTCCTATAGCTTCATGTATTTTAAAACAATTTGAATTTGACGGATCAGCAACATCTGTCAGCTTAACTTTGCAGACCAAAGCGATCTTATTGCTCTGTAGGAGCGTGTTTTCAAAATTCTTAAAACGTAAGATCGCTCTATCTCAGCTTACCGTCTCCACAGCCTGGTATCCATGACGTTTGCAGTGTTTCATGTGATGGTTTAGCTTTAAATCTGTCCAAAATTTTGAGAGGCATGTTGGACAGTAATAAAGTTCGTCATGTTTGTTATCTTCACTTAGAACCCTACTAGTATCTGTCATTGGGTTGAAATTACCAATTGAATTAGTGTCTGTGGGTGGGGTGTATAGAAGCAACACCCAATGTTCTACTGATTCATTTGAAGAAACCCTCACTGGAAATAATACACCCTTCTTATTGGAACGCTGACCCTCTTCAAATTCTGTTTCATGCTGTAACACCGTGACACCAATCTTTAAATGTGCATTAGCCCGCTCAAAAATATCTATTCCTTTTAGTGTCACGGGATATTGACCATTTAAACAATTAAAATTTACTTTGAGGAACTTTGAACCCTCCCTACCATTAACAGCCATTTTGTCCAACTTTTTCTTAGATGCAGCTTTTTGAAGAGGTCTGTATGTCACAATTAAAAACTCATACTTGAAACACTGCAGCCTCGTATCGAAACAGATTCGTTGTATGCCCTTAGACGCCTAGAAATGTTAATAGTATTTTAATTCAATTTTTCTACCTCCCCCTCTTACGATAAAGTCCTTTTTAAAACTACAAATATTAACATTTAAATTTTCAATCAATAAAACCACAGATCCACTACCCCCCTCGTTATAATTTTCCCACTTACTTTCAATACTATTAGCCCAATTTAGAAAAACCTCCCCATAATTTGATTAATGCGGGTGTATTGCGAACATCTCTGTGTGCAAGTATTTTGAATACATCTCACCCGCACTTTCATTTAAAAAAAATATTTTTAGTGCTATTGATGCTTTTAAACTGACCCCCACCCCCCAAAGCCCCATGTTTTGTTCAAGAATGGCTCGACTCTTATCAGTATATGAAAGTATAATGGCCAGGGAATGTGTTATTATATATCCCGACACTAAAGAGTTGAAGGGGTCACCGAATTTGGCGCTGTAGACCAATGTGTGATGTAAGGTAGAGTTGGAGAGAAAAAAATCCGGAAGAGGGGATACTGTTGCTGTTGTATTACTACTACTATCTATAACATTAAGTGGAATGGTGGGGTGTGACAGGGAATTGTCAATAACACCACCACCACAACACCACCACCACTCCCAGTCTGTTCAATCACATTGGGGGGATGTGGCATGAGGTCCCCTAGTACATATTCCAAGGTGTTTGGGGATAATTGGTCAAGCCAGCCTGTATTGTTCTGTGATGGAATTTCAATATGAGGACCCGGTTCAGATGCACTAGTAGCATCACCTAAATGTTCATGCATAAAACTATCTGCCCACTCCGGATCCTCAAAGCATGTCAATTTCACAGCTTATGTCATGTGGGCTATCCATGTCCCCAAAAACATGATTAAGGGACCCATTATGCCACTCCAAATTGTGTAAAACTAGTGTAGCTTCATCACTGAGCTCCGGTGGTGGTGACAAAATTGGTCCAGTAAATAAGCTTGCTTCATCACTCAACAGTGTCGGTGGTGATGATTTATCATTAATCTATAAAAAAAAGTTTTGTTTTTTATGTAAAATAACCATTATTTTTATAAAGTTAAAAACCTATGTCAATTTCTCATAGTCATTGTCCCACCACCACCACCTGAACAATTAAAAGAAGAAGAAAAAAGTTACATTGCCACATGTCTTTCATTATGATAACTTACTTACTTACTTATGTCTCCTGCCGGGCGCTGCTCGGCGTAGAGAGTGATGTCTGCCTCCTCCATCCACTTCGGTCCATGGCAAGCGTTTGCACATCGCTCAACCTGATATTTGCCATCGCCAGGAACTCGAACAGGCTATTATGACAACTGAACATGTTAAAAAAATATATATATTGTTTTAGTCAGGAAAATGTAGTCTTATTCTTAGAAGGGTAAGTTATAACAAGAGAATGATAAAAAAAAACTAATGGTTTTATTCCAAAAATTTTTAGAATAAAAATGCAAAATATGGGTCCAATTCTAGTGTTTGACCCTCTTCATTATAACTCTCAATGAAATTTGACCATTGTTCAACTGACGCGGTATGCCGTATGAACACGAATCCCATACGTCGACGGTTGGCGATATAACTCTCTCAACAATCCGAATTTTCCTCTGTCTTTTGGCAACGGATTTGTTTGAAGTCGTGGACATAGTTGAGCTAGGATAAATAAATCGTTGTAAGAGAGAGAGAAGAACTTTTTTTTTCTCCATCCATATCAACAAATAAAGTGCAATTAAAATGTTGGATGGTCCTTTTTAGAGCACTCTCAACAATCCGAATTTTCCTCTGTCTTTTGGCAACGGATTTGTTTGAAGTCGTGGACATAGTTGACCTAGAATAAATAAATCGTTGTAGGATAGAGAGAAGAACTTTTTTTTCTCCAACCATATCAACAATTAAAGTGCAATTAAAATGCTGGATGATTCTGTTCAGTGCCCCCCTCTGGGAGCACAGGTAAGAGCTGAGCGCTTCCTTTGTGGTCGATTGGTTCATACCCTTTAGTGTGGGGGTTGCGGACTTCACACCACTAATCATATAGCGCACCCTCAAATTCTTTCTTGAAAACACCGAATTGTTTCAATGAAATGTGTTCACCCCACATAAAGTTTCCTGACCACACTGTGAAGACATAATTGGAGATTATTAAACCCTTCTTCCTATGTGTTAATATATCTTATCGGAAATACACATCCTGTCACAAGAATCCCACTTAAAATTCAAATTATAGGCATCGAGCGGATTAAAATTCAAATGTAACGATGGGAGATCTGATAAGCACCGGATGCGTGCAAAAGCTTACTGCAAAACATACTCCACTTTATGAATGCTTGTCAACTGTGAAATAGCAAATTGTATGTTTTCATATAGTTAGTTTGTTTAAAAGGAATATTGGATTATTGCATTAGAAAAACGTCTAGGTTAGAAGCGAGAAGTTACAGGGTAAGGTTTTTTAGAAATGTATGATAAGCTATTTCAGTGTTATAAGCATTCCATTATATACTGCTAATTTGTTTAATGAAAGAAAATGAAAGAGAATTATTATAGAATAGTTTAAAAACAAATTTAATTTATACTCATCAAAAGCTATGCACCTGAGAAAATTTACCTTATTTTTGAAAATAGGGAAAGAAAAAATTGTGTATATAATTACAAATTCTGACTGGACTTCTACATCTGAACTCCTTGGCAGAACCTGAAGGGGGTCTAGCTCAAGATCTAGATTAGGCTAAGCTGAGCTATTATGAGAAACACTCCATTCTCTTTTAAACGTCATTTTAGAGTGTTCAGAGCTTTGACTGGTGCTAGATTGCCGTGAAATTCAAGTTTTGATGCTCACTGTGTGGTTAAGCTTGTGTATAATTCTACCAGTATATTTGATAATTGTTGGTCATGAGGTTTGCATTAATGCAACCTCGCTCCATCTTGCTTTCTTTTCAGAAGGGGGGTTATTGCACGTATCCGCTTCCTTGAAAAAAAAAAGGCAAAATTTATCATGAAAAAAACAACTTCCCTTTTTCCATTTTTTTGGATAGATGTTTAATAGGTTAAGTTTTGCCCTCCTCCTCCTCTTGTTTATTGCTCATTAAGGAGTTCATATTATTGATTTAATACTCCTCAATAAAAACTAACAGACATTATAATGTATGTGAGGGGGGTTCTCTCCCAAGTCAATACCTCGCTCTTTACGCTACAATTTTTTTTTAGTGCTTTCAAAAGAGCTATCTATTCTAATTAAAAATGGCCTTTGTGATTCAGGGGGGTTGTGAATAAATTTTTTTTTTTTAGACTTTTAATGGGGGAGGGGGAGAACCCTCCCCCCTCATATACGTAATAACATATACGTAATATAAAAAAAAACAATAAAAAAAAACAAGCGACACGGCTCAATAGTAATCCAAACTTTTAAAAATGGAATTTTGATGTTAATAACTGTAGCAAAAGAATTTGTTTATAATGCTGATTATAAATATATATAAATTTTATTAAGTTTAGTATTACTCATCAAAGGCTACGAGCCTTATAAAAATTTACCCGATTTTTTTTTTTTTTTTTTTTTTAAAGAGGGGGGTAACACCCCCTACAAGTGAATTAATATAAATTAAAATCACACCGTTAGATTCAGCGTATCAGAAAACTCTATTTAACTGCTTTAAAGCTCATATTTGCAAAAATATGAAACTTTGTATTTTTTGACAGAAGAAAAATACACGGACATAAAAGTTAGTTACGTCAGTTAATTTATAAAGAGATCCATTTAGCAAAATAAAAGTAAAATTTTTATGTAAATAGAAGCTGCATTAACTAAAAAAATATCAGAAATTAAATAAAAAAAAAAGTGTTTTAAAACTGAAAGTAAAGGAGCGACATTAAAACTTAAAACGAAGAGAAGTTATTCTCTATATGAGGGGGGCTGTCCCCCCTCCTCATCGCATTCTTTACGCTAAAGTTTGACCTTGTCTCACAACTTTATTTTTTAAAACAATAAAAAACTTTAGCGTAAAGAGCGAATCCTTATGATTTCAAATATATCAGTTTCATTAAGTTTAGCTATACCAATCAAAAGTTACGCGCCTGAGAAAAATTTGCCATGTTTTCGAAAAAAGGGGAAAACACCTTCTAAAACTCATAGAACTTTAATGAAAATCACACAATCAGAGAAACCTATTATAGAATTTAAAAGCTCCTATCTGGAGATTCAGTCGAGCGGAAATTAATAGTTCTAATGTCCTTTTTAAGTAAGCCAAAAAAAAAAAAATGGAGGGCAACTAGGCCCCCCCTCCCACGCGCATTTTTTCCCAAAGTCATCCGCCGTGACATCGGAATTAGATAAACCCCGTTTATAGCAAGAGCCGGTGAAATTTAACCCCCCCAAAACTCTCAAACTCTTTGTAGCAAGCATGATTTTCAGTCAAAGCAAAAAAATATATCATCTTAGGAAATATTTTTATTTCTGAATGATAAAAAACTGTTTTTAAAAACAATTTAAACTTGTAAACATACCTATGGTGGAGATATTTTATTTACATAATAGAAAAAAGTGTGCTTTGACGTTTCTATCGAATATAGTCGTCATATTCTTAAGAGTTTGTATTGTTGGAGGGGAGAGGGGGGGGGGGGTAAGTCCCTCTGAAATTTGAATTTACGACTAAAACATTTTTCTTTATTTTTTTTTGGGAAATAAAAGAATGAAAAGTGTACTCACATTGAAAATTGACAAATCCATTGTTTTCAAAAGTTAAAAATATATGGTGTACTATAAACAATGTCTTAAAACATAATGAAAATTGGGATGTAGTGTATGGACATTATATCGGGTTTTTTTTTAAATTGAGTACATTATATCTTGGGAAGTTTTTTTTTAGAAAACCGACCAATCAAGTTATTATATTGGACTAACCAGCAACTTTCTCTAATCGATTGACACACAAAAATAAGTCTCACAATAGAAAAAATGTCTACCAAGCCATGTAGGGTTCATTGTAATAGGTCACTGGCCCCTGGTAAGGCATATTACGCAATCACTGGCTGGAACAGCATATAGGTTACTACTTACTAGGCTTTTCAAGAAGATCTAAAGCAAACTTTTTCTGTTCAAAAATCATGATCACCCTACACCCAAATCCCTAGAACTAGCTTGTTAATCAGCTTTTCGTTCATATACAAAATTTAGAAATTGTAATATATCCTACTTTTCGTACCCTTGATCAAGGACATCATGTACGATGGCAGGGGTAGCGCCCCTAATAGTTTCAGTCGTTCGGTAAAATAGATACGAGTTGGTAAAATAGTGGCGCTTCGCGCCGCTATTTTACTGGCTCCAATTCCTCTTAGCAGTGTGATTGCTCCGATTGAAACATATTAAGTGAAATCAATAAAAAGATATTAGTTTCAGTTAGTAAAAAGTTGAAAATTAGGTACTTTTAAGACCAATACCAACAAAATTAGTCGGTAAAAGTCACTGGCAAGTTGGTATAATACATTATCACTCTCAGTCATTTTAGCTAGTGACACCTATGTCTCGGATGGTATTTCCATTGGTTCTTGCTTCATAAAATGATACTAGTTCTGCGAGATTCAATGGAAAGGATCTAATCTGAGCTTCCCGGTGTCGATCTTCTGCCCTCACCCCTATATTTAGAAAATTTATCCTAGGTATATTTATCGAAATGAGTGTTTTTTCGATATTTTTGTTTAACAACATTGACAAAACAACAAAACTACCCCTTATATTTTGAATTATATAATTTGCCACCCCCTCCATTATACTTTTTTTAAATTGAGGCATTTGGAAAAAAAAATCAAATATAATATAGCTTAGATAAGAGGAGACACATTTTACGTATTATTTTATGGTTGCCTTCGCACAAAAAAAAAAAATATCCATGGATAGATAAATATAAAACATATGTAGATTAATCAAGGACTTAACATGAATGTAACTTTTTTAGACATATAGCATAAACATCAGCTTTTTATTTAAAAGATATTAAAAATGTTAAGAACGTAGCCTCCACAGTGAAGCAGCCAAGATATTTATTCTGCCTTCGCTGAAATTTTTGCGTAACCCCCCCCCCCCCCCCGCCTTTGCAGACCTACTTACCCCTGAGTGTAAGCGTACCACAGGCTAAAAACCACCAGTTAAAACTACTGAATAAAGTTAGAGAGAAAACTAAATGAGACTGACTAGAAATTTAACAGTAGGCTACACAAATTGAAAAAAATATGGGGAAGCATTGTATATTAAGAACTGAATATCAGCAGTAGGAGTTGGAAAAATAACAAAGTTGAAGTGTAATAAACATATTGAAGTACAAGTTATCTGCCTCTTTGTGGAGGCCCAACGTTTTGTTTTTCTCCAAATTGAAAATTCAGATGGGACAGACGACGCCCAATTTAATTACTTTTAAAAAAGTGTAAAACTCCATATGGTTATAGAAATCAAACAGGTTTGTTTCTCAACAATTTAAAAAAAAACAGCGAAGAAAATCTGATGAGGTGTTTCAAATGCTGAGATTCCAAGTAATTCTAAAATAAATATTTAAAGCAAATTTTGTTGTATTTTCATTTTTTTTTATTACTGGAGCTGAGCTTTGTGAAGCGATGAAGTGATGAGGTAAACAGTATGACAATATATACAACTCAGTTATCAAAATAGCATTTATGCAATATTTGAGGAAGTACTGAAAGGATTCAGTGGAAACTTTCAGGGAGTCCTTAAGGGAAGGGAGAATACTTCAAAAGTGACTTTTAGCGTAAGTAAGAGGAGTGCCAAAACATTTTGTCTCCTAAATATTGGTTTGTCGAAAAGAGGCCAGTAGTTTTGTTATAAAAAATTTGAGACTTATACCTGCAAGTTGTTGGGTTATGGTGACTCGGTAGCTCTGCTCTTGTTTGTAGCGGTTTCTCTTCGTTTTACTTTTGACTTAATTGTTTTTTAGTTCGTTTTCTTTTTGTATTTCTGTTTGGTGTGATTATTCATTTCAATTTCAGTTCGTTTTACGTTTCATTTGTTTATTCAGAGTAACTTCTGTTCGTTTATGTTTGAAGTATTATAGTGCAAATTATTTCTTATCGCCTGAGGTTTTAATATGTTTCCTTTCTTTCCTTTGCAAAAATTAATTTTTGAAAAGGTTTGCTATAAATTAATAGCTCTAGTAAGCTCACTAGCCCTGACTGCTCTGTCATATATTACTTATTAATATAAGTAAAATTAAAAGAGTCTATTGTTATCTGTAGTTCCCAGATTTGTTTGATCTCTATTTTGTAGTTCCCAGATTTGTTTGATCTCTATTTTGATTGCATGAGTTTTTTGCAAAGCTCATGAAACATTTTTGCAGTCAGTTATAGATAGGTATTTCTAATTTTTCAATAGGAATATATTTTTTTTATTTTTCTACCGTATTTAATGTTTACACAACGTTTACAGTAAGCTGTTTCAGATAGAGTTTGTTTTGGCAATTTCATACACCTAAAGGACTATTTTCTAATAAGTTTGGTAATAAATTAAAGTGCAACCAAAATGAAAGGCAAGAACCCGCTCCTCTCCTCTAATCTAAACAGAGGGCAAAGAGACAAAAAGTCATTATGTTGCAATCACTTTATGTGCCAAGAGGTACCTTCAATCCTCCTCCTCCGGAGATCTTGCACAGATCCCTCCTCCACTTTAAAATGACTATGGACTCCGTCGCCTACAATCAAGGCTGTTAAATTCAAGACCATAAATTCTTTTTCTGACTTATGAAAACAAAATTGTCGAGGACAAAATATTAGCATGCAATTTTGAATGTTCACTTTTGTCCTAGACATTCCTTTAATATCTTGCAAAATTCTTTCCATGACGATAAAACGTTGTCTGGTCATACATAAAGAAAGTACTATTAAAATAAGAAAGACATTTGTAGAAATTTGATGAACTAACTTAAATCATTAATTTCAGTTAAATCAACTTTCTAATGAAAGTGGTTCCTCACTTAAAAATTACCCCTGACTAAAATATTTATGAATAAATACAACTTGAAAGCGTGAATTCGTTAAAAACTAAACAATTTTATCTGCCAAAAACTCTTTGAATTAAGAAAACATTTGCTTTTTTCTATTCCACCTTTAAAGGGGGACAGCACTAATCTCATATTCATACCCAAATGTATAAAAATATTGATAATCTATTTTTTATAATAATAGGAACATATCTTTGTCTTTTTTTACCATATTTCTATAATAACAAATTGTTTAAAAATACTAAGTTTAAGCATTTTCTAGAAACCCTTGTTCTGTTATCATTTTATAATTATGTTGATTTCACTAGGTGGATCATCTGCACCCGCATCATTAATGCCATCTAGAAGAGGATCAAGAGCGTATGCTGAACTGGGTCCTCCCTCTTCCTTACCAGTATCTCGCCGCTCTTCTTTTGTCGGAGAAATTGAAGAAGTTTTTATAAACGGTATGTAATTATAGTTTAGACTTAGTAAAGAGAGAAGTCTCTCCTACGCATAATTTGTTACTGGCACTTCATATTGGACGGACCATCATAAAAAGTGGGCGGATGTCCCGTTTGACTGCAAATTAAAAGCATCAAAAACAATGGTTATAGCTGAAATCGACAGAAGCGCAGCTAGCTGATGCACTGCTTCCAAAAACTTATTATTTGAAAAAAACTACGTTTTCTAAAGAGTTAAAGAGGCTGAGTTACGAGGTCGAACCTTAAAACGTACAGGGATTAGGAGGCACAGTTGGGGGCTGCCGCCCCACAAACCCCCCGCTTTCGCAGCCTTTAAATAAAAAAATAAAAAGTTTTTTTAAACTGAAAGTAAGGAGCGACATTAAATCTTAAAACGAACAGAAATTATTCCGTATATGAAAGGGGCTGTGCCCTCCTCAACGCCTCGCTCTTTACGCTAAAGTTTTTATTGTTTAAAAAAAAGAGTTGTGAGAAAGTCCAACTTTAGCGTAAAGAGCGAGGCGTTGCGGAGGGCACAGCCCCGTTCATATACGGAACAATTTCTGATCGTTTTAATTTTTAATGTCGCTCCTTACTTTCGGTTTAAAAAACTTCTTTTTTATTTAAAGTCCGCGAAAGTGTGGGGTTCGGGGGACGGCAGCCCCCAAACTGTGCCTCCTAATCCCTGTACTTTTTAAGGTTCAACCTTGTAACTCAGCCTCTTTAACTCTTTAGAAAACGTAGTTTTTTTCAAATAATTTCTGCACGTTTTTGTACAGTTTATTACTTATTATTGCTTGACTAACTGTTAGCTGATTTGACAGCTTGCGGGCTCTTATAGGAAAACGATAAGAGCCCGCTTATAGCGGGTTCTTATAGGAAAACGAGGTTTTTCGTGAATGTAAATTCGGGGGATAATTTTTTCGGTCTGAAAATATCAAAAGGCCCTAATAGGTCGAATTCTGCTTCGAATGAGTCCTCATTCACCCGGATCAGTTGCCAACTGTGGCATGTAGGTGGGGCTAAAAAAAAAAATTTTTGAACTTTAAGTGGCTATATTTGGTTTTTGGAAAACAGGGAGGGAGTAATCGGATTGAGCTGAAATTTCGAGGATAAGCTCCTGGGCCCTAGGAAAGCTTAACCTCTAAATTTCAACCCAATCGGACAACGTTAAAGGGGGGCTGTGGTCGGAGGGTCGAAACTTCCGGCCCACTTTTACCCTTGAAGATAAAGTCGGAGGGGGTGAAATTTTGCACGTTTCTTAGTTTGAGCTTGGGCTACAAAATGCGATTACTGCTGTCTCTCTGCAACTTCTAGGACTGGAAATCGCTTAACATTGTGGTGGGTCGCCTCTTTACAAAGGCACAAGTGTGCCTCCTTGATTGAGTTATTTTATTTTGGAATGTACACAAAATTTAAGGGATAAACGAACAAACTGTTCAATTTCAAGCACGCCTTTTTTTAAAAGCAATTTCAAACATATTTCACATATTCAACATGGATTTTGGAATTAAAACTTTCTGATTGGTATATAACACAAAAAAAAACTTCGACTATTTTTCTTTTTTATTTTAGAAGTCTTTTTTATTTCAGGACTGCAGTTGGAAAAAACTCCAACCCAACCAACCCTTCCTTTAATAAATTGATATTACCAGTTTAAATCTATTTATTGATATGAAACTTTCTGAGATTGTTAAGAGAGCGGACGTGGATTTTAATCCATAGGCTTTTTTTTTAGTTTGGCCATTCACTTCAAAGCAAAGGGCAGCATCAAAACCTAAAATGTGCATTTTAATATCTCAAAGGAAATTATAAGCTGAACATTTCTAGTGGTACAATAAGAGAGTTCAATGTACAGGTTAGCAGATTCTGACAAAGAACTAACATATTTAGATTACATGAACTAAAAAATGAAATATCCAATCTTTGAAATTTACTGGAAAACAAAGAGCAATATCAAAACTTATAATATGTATTCTAATATCTCAAAAGATGTTATAAACTGAATATTTTTAATGATACAATAAGATAGTTCAATATACAGGTTAGCAGATTCTGACCAAAAACATCCAAATTTAGATTACAATGAGCCAGACAAGGATATATCCATGACCAAATCAGACTTGTCAGTCACAATTATTGATAATTGTGATGACGCAACTGTGGCACTAAAATGAATCATACGACATATTAAGCTAATATATGCAATTTAGCTTATTTTTCGTTGTTTGAGGCATTACATAACCGAATTCAGCCAGGTGAAGCTATAATAAAACTATGTATTGGATTAATCAAATATATTCTGCCTTAGATCATACTCAAAAACTGTAGGTGATACTCATAGCCATCATTTTAGTAAATCAAACTTGTCAGTCACAGTTTTTAGAAATTTTGAGATGACTTGTTTGTCACAGTAGAGTGATTTAGCTCAAATCATAAGTCTTTTAGTTATGCTTTAGTTCAAGCCATATGGATTCTAGTTCCTTTTATTAACCAAATTGACACTTTCTCAGATTACAAACCAAAGATTGAACATATTCATAACAAAATAGGCTATTTTTCTTGGTAAAAACATATATATTACACTTGTTTCGTATGTAAATTAGTCAAAAACACGAACAAACTACCAGTCACTGCTCACTGTGGATTGTGGAACTGTAGGGTCCACTTTTTTCAAACATGATACACATTTGATACCGCGCGTATCGTCCCTGGCAATATACGTCATATCCTTAGTTCAGTTGCTAGTGGTCGGACAAAAAAAAACAGGTTTTTTCATAGGCCTCTGTGATGTATACATCGGAGTCGCACATGCGCGAAGGCGAATTATGAAGTTTGTGTTGTTTTAAATGTATTTCAGGTTTTTTTAACGGAGAGTACAGCCTTTATCGATACTGTATTATATTCTCTCTACTGTGCTACCAGTATTCAATATATCTGTGTCCGTTGAAGATACATATAACGCAAAATCAACACTTCAAATGAAGACATTTTTCTAGACTAGATTCAAAAGAAACCTTGTAAATCGAAAACATGGGATAAAGAATCCTCAACAGAGGTTCATCGATAAGAAAATTGACTTCCATTTGGAATTTTATTCAAATGTGAGATTTACAACAAAGAATTTTCTCATAATACAAATTTAACTACAGACATGAGACTTCATACTGGAGAAAAATCATATACATATTAGGTGTATACGGGAACTTTTTTTTCAATTTTTTAATTTGTGCACCCATTCGAGGGTTCATACAAAACAAAAAACCTTAAATATCATGTTAATGTATGATGTTTACTAGAGAATTTTTTCAAATTTTGAAATGTTTGCACCCATTTTGGAGTTCATAATTCATTCTATTCATACAAACGTTCAACTATTTTGAATATTCGAACGCAATTAACAACATGTCAAACTAAGAGAATTGAACCATTTAATATAAAATGTCCAAACACTTCAAACGAAGAAGATTTTCTAAACTAGATTTAGAATACTTATGTAGAAGCCAATGAACGGCTTGACCACTATAATACATCTAGCAATTGAAACAGAATATAAAAGACTTTGCAAGTGAAAAACACAGGAGAAAGAATACTCAACATTCATTGAGAAGAAAATGTGATTCCGTTTGAAATTCCATTCAATGTAAGATTTACAAAAAAGAATTTTTTTTATAAGAAAAATTTAACTATACACATGACAGTTCATTCTGGTGAAAAATCATGTAAATTGTAAGATGTAAACTAGAACATATTTTCAAATCTTCTAATTTGTACACCGATTCGAGAGTACATACGGGAAAAAAACCCATATAATCGCAACATTTGTCCTAGAGTATTATCTCAAGATCTACTTTATCCAAGAACACGAAAATTCTTACAAGGAATATGAAATTTCATACAAGGGGCATGTAAGACGAAGAACCCTTTGCATCCCAAATTCCAAGCACTGGCCAAGTCTAGGAAATAACCACTTTGTTCAAGGAAATTACCTAGCAAGAGTTAAACGATGTTCTATTTTAAGTTACAATATTAAAAGATAGTGTTTGTTCTTAAACATTTGTTGTTACTTTATCTTGAACAGAATACGATGTTTGGTCCCACTTACAGTATTGATTACCTGAATTTTATAGATATCTGGCGGGAATAACTTGGAAAATAGTAGGAAGTCCTTAAATAGGGTGATGTAATAAAACAGATGGAATAAAAATTTATCAATTATAAAACGAAACTTAATGTAACGATAATGTTAACAACGATCCAAGTATTCAATTAGAAATATTCTTTACATGTAACTGTAATATATGGACTGATACTTTTACATATCCAATGAATAGTCAAGATGAACTGAATTCCTACAGGAGTACTGGAAATTCTGAGAATGGAATACATTCAACAGAAAATCAAGAGATGTAAATACTTCTGACTTATACGAAAATGAATTGAACCGATTTTCCCAAGTCAAGTGAAAATGACCAAGTGAAACATAAAAAATAAGCCTTATAGTACAAAAGTCAAAGATATGAATGAATAATCTTATTCAATGATTAAACCTGTACAGAGTGTTTCACTATTTAGTCTACAAAATACAGCCTAGAATGTCTGAAACTGAAAAACACAAACAAAATACTAAACAACACAAAGGAACTAGGAAAAATAATAAGTAGACAACATTTATTAACACTTAATAGTAAGTTAATGAAGGGGAGAAGGATGAAGAAGAAGAAGAAAAAAATTATACAATATCCAATTTCTTTGTTCAGTTAAAATATTCCAAAACGGCATACCGAGCCTTTTTAACAAACCAGATAACATTAATTTTAAAAGTAATAGAGTAAGAAAACCCTTGTAATTTAAATTGCATTTCAGTCCTTTCGTTTTCAAAAAATTTACACTCAAAAAGATAATGATACAAAGTCTCTTCGTCACCACAATCACAAGTGGAACGATTACTTTTATTAATTCTGCATGAAAATGAATTTAATTTGCAGTGACCAGCAACAATTTGTGTCAGTTTATAATTACGAGTAATTTTTTTAACTTAAAGAAGGTCAGTATAATCAGTAAAAAACTCGAGGTTCCAGGACTTAACAGCTTGGCAGAATAATATAGCTTTTTCATATATAGCACATTATAGCCATTTCATATATAGCTTTTTGCGTAAGGTTTCCGAATTTCATTTATATTATTAGAAGTAGCAAGGGAATTACCGAATATATAATTCACTTGCGAGTCCGTATAATGTGTATGTTTATTTAAATTATAGTTATTTAAGTTATTCAGGTGTGGCCAATGATCAGGCCTTCCTCTCTTCAGATATCTTGTGAGAGACATCTCTTTGGCTCTAAAGTCAATAGGAATGCATCCCACTAAAGCCGTTATTGCCTCGGTTTTAGCGGATAAAAAAGCTTTGGAAATTAAAACCATAGAAATTCTTTGGATAGAAACTAACTGTTTTACAATTTTGTTTTTATTCAGCGCTGAAAGCCATACGGGTATTGCATATAAAATGGTGGATTCAATAGCAGCTTTATATGAATTTCTTAGGGCAAATGGTTATTTGCTTATCTATCCAAAATACTCAGCTGACAATCTAGGGACTGCAGTGAAGGGGAACAATATACTGATGACACTCCTTTGATTCTTGACTTCAAATATATAGAGACGGTGACACATTCGTTTTAGGTTTCATCATAATGAATATCGCACTTTAATTATTTTTTTAACTAATACTGCAACACTAAAGAATCTTTTTTCAAAATCAAACTTTGAAAATACTGCATAATCACTAGGTACACATGTTATTTTTCCGAGCTTGGTGACATATAGTTCTTGTAGCAATACCACATCTGGTTTTAAGTCACAAAGAGTCTTCTGAAACTGAACTAGTGTGCTATAATAGTGCTGAAGGTTAATCTGAAAAAATGTCAGTTTGTTTGTACTAAGTAAGTAATTATGTGCATTCAACTATACTGAATGTTCTTCTTGAGACGGCCCATGATTTCGCGAGCAATTGGACATTTTTTAAATTCATAGGATACAAGTGGCTGACGTTTGACATTTTTTTTATTACATAACCATGCACCATGAGCACGTAACATCACCCTTACAATCCGAACGTTTATGTCCATAGAGACAGCACTTCGTACATCGAATGATGTTGATGTGATCCTCGTATTCAACCAGTAAAAAGCTGAACAAAAGTCCACGACTTGAAATGATTTCCTTCCGTAATACTGGGCCAACTTCAATAATTACGTTTTTTCTCGTTCCTCTTTCCACAACACTGATAACCTTGAAGGTTTCTCCTTTCGCTACGAGGTCTTTAACTGAGGGGTTCGAGTCTATCACACACCTCATACATTTTTCGCGTGTTACGTAACCTGGTATTTCTTTTGCTACCATTAGTGTGAGACGCTTCGTGACTGGTTTTGGTTTGAACTGCAACGGTTCAGATTTTTCTGTTAAAACCATGAGTGCTTCATCTAAGTCATTTTTGCTCTGCATTTCAAGAACATATTTACCTCCTCATCCTGGTACAATTTTCATTGCTGCGAATTTTGTGTTATCCCCCTTTAGCAGTTGGGATATCTCTTTGGTAAAATGTTCAGTATTTTGATTTCTCTGAGATCTATTCCTTCCATCCTGATTCAATAGGGTAGTGTTCATTGGTTCGAGGACCAGGCAATGTGACTCGGGTCCTTTTACTACGCTGGCATTTGAAGGGGAACGATTCAGAATTATAGACGAACTTTGACGAATTTCTTGCAACTTGTTCTGTAGTTTAACAATTTTTGCAGGTGTTTATTCTCGTTACAGAGAAGTTTGGAATTTTCTTCTATTACAGTCTGGTGCAAAACCAGGATTCAGTCGCATATTTCTCTAACATTGTCTTTCCCGCCAGGGACTTTTTTAAAGTTTCCGAGGACCTCTTTCAGAAGTCTCAGTAATGCAGCGACACTTCTTTGTTGATCGACGGGACATACACTTTCGTCTTCATTTTTGCCGCCGGTATCAATGCCCGAAGCCATAGTCACTGTCACTGGCGAAAGCGAAAGTCAAACCCGGTTAGCGAAAACCATGGTCATGCCTTGGGAAGCTGATATTCATTGGATTGTTTTCATAATTTGCTGGTGATTAATACACAGATTAATTCGAATATCGAATTAATCTTGACGGATTTTGTCATCCTGTATTGCACTTTATTGTCTATAATGTAGTTTAACTTTTATCACTGTTCACTGAAAGCTAAGCGATGCATTCGCTTTTTTTCCGAATCTTTCTGTTACAGAGTTCTTTACATCTTGAAAGCTAAACTGAGACTCTTCACAATACCATCTAAGCCGGGAGCTTTCAATGGTTTTAGATAATGAATAGCATCTTGTAATGAATCTGAAGTTATTGGTGACAGTTTATCTCGGTTATTGTCAAATGCATATTCAACTTGATCTCGAATCTGGCGGTGATAAGAAGTTTCCGTTGAGCGGTCATCGGAGGTAAACCATTTGTCAAAGAATACCTCACCAGCTTCCTGGTACGATTCTGCGAACACACCATTATCTTTTGCAATACGAATTGGAGATACTATAGAGGGGCGGTTGGAACATATTTTATGTATTGTTATCCAGGGATCTAAGCTACCTTTATTTATAAAAATTTCTTCCAATCTTCAAGTTTTGAATTTTTAATTTCATTTGAATACAGTTATTTTTTCATTTTCATAGAATGATAATTTTCATCAGTTGAGTGAATTTTAATTTTTTTTTAATTCTCTTCTATAATTACGCCTTAATTCAGTTAATTCTGGGGTCCACCATCTTGCATACTTGTTGAGAATGATGTTTTTTTCAGGCATTGCAATTTTAATTCCGATTTGTATTATATTTGAAAGGTTTTCAAGACAATTGTCAATCTCTTGTTTGTTTTCCAAAGGCATGGCAAATATGTCGTTCATGTTATTTTAAATATGTTTGCTAAATACATTCCAATTCGGTTTCTTGTAATTGAACCGTGGATAAGTCAAACTTATAATAGAGGAGTCATGAGTAATCACCTTAGCTTAAAAGAAATGTAACCGTGATCTAAAAGACAGGGGCAAATTAATAATTTCCAATCATAAATATCACGGGACAAACGATTTTCGACGGCGGTTACATCCGGGCTCTTGTTATTCATTCTTATATATGTTGCTACTGATGGACCATTTACTACAACCAATGGCATACTTCCGAAAACAACTCCAATTCAGCCCTTCTCACTCTGTAATGTTACTAGAAAGCCAAAGAGGACTTCTGGCATTAAAACCCTCACTTAAAATTAATCCAAACATATTTTTCTAATGTCTCAATCGGAGATAGACATAAGGAGGGATTTTTATATGAAGGAGGACAATAATATGACAAAACTGTAAGGGTCTTCTTATTAATATAAATGGAAACTACAACACATTCATTTTTGAAACATCATAACGTAAATCTACTTTCACCGTATTTTTAACAAAAATTGCTGCACTATAAAATTTTTTCAAAGGATCAAACTTAGGAAAACACCGGTAATTTGGCTCAGAAACGTTCGGCACTAACTCCACAAAGTCAGGAAACTGAGGCTGTTAAGCCAAGAACAACAATTAAAATGCATTTTCGAATCCCTTCTAAACTTTTTTGTTCTAATTTGTGAGGAATATTATATAAGCCTTATAAGATACAATTATTCTGCCATTAATAAGCTTTTACTAGATGTCCGATCATTAAAAAAAAGTTCTCAAAACTAAATTGTCTAGCTGTTACTGATACTTGTTTGTGTATAGTTTGAAATTCATTTTTCAGCTCAGCAAGACTTTCTACCAGCACCAAGGCAAAGAACAAGGAGCTTTCGTACGACTGAACATCAAAACGAGCTTCAACAAGGAGGGCACTTAACAAGAACAAGAAGTTTGAGGGAATGAACATATTTCAAGTCTAAAAGAATGTTTTCGAGTTTCAAGTTCTCAGGGAGTGTTCAAAACTTTTTAAGTTTAAGGGAATAAATACTTCTCCAAAAAAAAAAGTTTATCCGCAACATTAGGTGGTTTCTACATTGTTCTAAATTTATGCTGCTACTTGTACATTTTAATTTTTTTTTAGTATTATCAAACTGTCAATCTTTAAAAGTATTTTCTCTTGGAAAGGTTTTCGACTGTTCCTTAGTTTATATTAATATGCTATGCTTTATTCGGCAATTATCAGATATCATATCAATTTTGTAAATATCTTTTGTGCTTTAACTTGTATTGCCTTTATATTGGGTGTATTTTAATTGATGAAAGGAAATGTGCTTTTAAATGTTGCTTGTCCTTTGATTTTTTTAAATTTCATTTTTGTATATAAATTATTTGAAAGCTGAAAAATTGCGAGTCACAACATGGCAGTATGCCGTATAACAGTTGGCAGTTAATGTTGGTAAAACCCATCAGGATTCAGTAAAACATCTGCAACTACATAGAGATGACATAACCAAGGCTTTAAATTCTAATAGGACTCATAATTCTTTAAATTCTGCTCTAGGGGACCATGTCTTTGATAATCCCAGGCGGACAATACGTTTCAAAAAAATTTCCTAATTAGCAAGGACTCGTTCTTGTATGAAACAGGCTCTTCGTTAGTCAATATAAACTAAACTCAATGTATGTAATATTATTTCTTTAAATAGGGATATAGGGCAGTATTCACTCAATACTTTATACACAAATTTAATTGAATAGGATTTGAGAAATTATATTAAAAAATTATTAGTCAACAATAGTGAGCCTGCTATTAATAGACGTTTGAGGTTATGTGCCAGAAAGGCAAGAATAGCATTAAAAACCTGTTCTAATTTTTATTTCACCGGAATGAATAGCCTTGTTTCATTTTCTTTTTATCATCAGTCCTAGTTGTCCTTCGTTGAAGTAAAGATTCTGGGACTGTTTGAATTTAAGTTTAAGCTTTAAAGATCACATTTTACTGTAAGTTCAATTTTGTTTTATTATACTTATTAATGTTCTGCTGAGGATGGCCCTTAAATATAGGACTGAAATATTCATTTGAGGCTTGAGTAAGTTACACTGTCTTAAAATTTCCCTATAGTTATGCTTGATGTTTGTTTTTAGTAAGACAGTAGTTTTTTTAAGCAGCACGCAGATAAAAAGTAGTTGATAAATATTGTGTCTAAGATGGATATTCACCTGCTATAAGTTATTTCAGTTTATTTATATTAACGTATGTTGTCATTTCTATACTTTCTTTGAAAAATAAATACTATGTTTAAGCTTTCATGACTGTATTTTTCTATTTTCTGTAACATGGAGGCATCTTCATAATGCTTACACAAGTAGAGCTCCACTAATGGTAAAAGCCGTGTTGGAGCATAATCAATTAATGGGCGGTTTCACCAAACCAACAATATAATGATAAGTGTATTAAGTAAACAAGGTAATAGTTGTGTTGGTTTTGGGGCAAAACAAGTCTAGCTTATTTTTGGACAGTTTGTCATAGCCTCTGGCTTACATTTTTGTTTATAGTCTCACAGCAGTGATTTTACCTTTTTAATAGATGGTTGTAATTTTTAAACTTTTGGAATAGAACTAAGAAGATGGTTTTAACTTACGTTATTTATGTGTAAACATTATGGAGCTTGAGACAAGGAATTGGCAAGTAGAACATATCAAATATATATGTTGCCTCTGCACATACAATATGTATTATCAATCATATGTTTTGGGACATATGCAACAAGATTCATTCTGTGAAGTAAAAAATAGGACGAAAGGCTAATAACAAAATACTCGAGTTATTTCGTTCCCCTCTTGGTAAGTATATAGTCGTTCCACCCTCCAAAAAAAACAATATAAAATTCTAGACAAAACGCGAAACGCTGTAAAATACTTACTTACGTTACTCCTAAATTTCTTTTGCTTTACTATGCACCCCTCCCCCCGTGTAATTGACCAATTTATAACTCAAATTCTCTATAGAATACTCACTGTATTTTTCAATAGAGAGACTCTGTCTCTCTATGTTGGCACAATGTATCATTTATTTTTTGGTTTGTTTTTTTAGACCAGGGCACTTCTTACAGAAAGAGTTGTCGTAGAAACTTCAAAAGAGGCTCATTCGATTGAAAATTGAGAGGGCTAGTTCCATTTTAATAGTCAAAAGTGACTGGAGGGCAAATGGACGCCCCCCCGTCTATAATTTCCCCGAACACATCCAATCAAAATTTTGAGATAGCCATTTTGTTCAGCGTTATTGAAAAGTTCAGAAATTATATCTTTGAGGAGAGTAGGGAGCTATCAATAATCACTACGAGTACACCGTGCTGCTATCTACAATTGAGTCTAACGCCAAGCTAACATAATTTATTCAAGGACTATCGATCGAGTCGATTTATTTGTTGTTTCTAGGTGTAATGACTCCGGGGGTGAAGTTTGCACATGCGCACTAAGGGGACATTGTATTGATCAACTCGGGGGGAAGTGGATTTCTGAGAAATTGATTACATAAGCAAAGACGGTGAATTATTGATCGAGTCTAACGGGAAACAGGATCACGTGTCTTTTTCTAAGCCAATCCGGGAGTCGGAAATATTTGCGGGACAGGATTGCAGAGAATATAAGAAAAGGATTTTTGCTATGGTTTTATTAGTGTGTGAATAGAATTCATGTGAGTGAGAACAGTTTGACTTTACTCATTTGGATATATTTGTGCTGATGATGAGTGGAATGTCTACCCTATTAAAAGTTGATAGTGGAGTTGGTAGCACGAGAGGATTACGCCTTTGTCTGGAATGGGATGAAGTATAAGCAAGATATGTAATATCCTTGAGAAAATTTTAAATGGAGGTTCAATTATGCTTCGCTGCAAAAGTTGATATAGCGCATGTGAATAGACTTCAATGTGCTTTAAGTGCATTAGTGAAGCATATCGAAGACAATAAACTGTATCGTTAATTGTACATGTGTACTATTATTGTCGTAATTATACAATAAAACTGATTCTAGATCGAAAATGTTCCCATTCTTTTTTTTAGAATTTTAGGCTAACGAATCACAATCAGTCTAGAGTTAACAGTCACAGAGGTAGGATTAAAAACTGAATAAGTTTGAGAAACAGAGAATTAGATTGAATCTTGCGTTTGTGGAAAAACATTTGATTTTGAATGATGATTTACTCTAGTTATCCCTTCAACGGAAGATATTCTCTCGGGGAACACTTGACAATATAATGAAAACTGATTCTCCCCCATTGGACTATTGTATGAAACTTTGTCGATGTGACTCAAATGCTTATACTCAATTTATTCATATATTAATTGGAACAAAGCAGAAAATATCGTGGATATACTTTTGAAAACATTGCCATAGATTCAATGTAGATGGCTCCCCCACCTTTCGAAAGAGGTGACGTCACAGAGTTACTCCTCTCACCTTACCTCCACCCTGAATTTATCGAACGAGGATCACTTTCGTTTTAGCTGTGAGAGATTTGAAAACGGAAACCAAAAATGTTCTATACATGTCCACTATGCATGTACACTCTTGGCAGTTGGACACAATGTGAGAATTGTACAATTATTGATGACTATAATGAAAAGTGCAAATTATGTAATCCTTGTAAATTACATAGAGGCTATGCAGTACAAATTAAAGGATTTCATGTCTTGAAGAGATTTGTGACTCTCACCCGAGAGGACATCTGTGCTCCAATTGTCTCTATGCCAAATGTGATCAGTTTGAGAATACTTACCCCGGTATGATTGGAAAGAATCCCAAACATGATTTTAGTTTATTTCTACGAGATTGGTATCGTCATGGATTTCAATTATTCTGGGAGGAAGAATCAGGTCTACGATTCAACTGTTGGGGTAACAAGACAATTTGGTTTCTACATCATCGTTGTGACGACACTGCCTATTATGACTATAAACCAAGGGATTTTTATTTGGCAGTTACTGAATGTGATTCATCATTTGAAAACACTGTATGTGATATTGCTTCAAATAGACAGATTGAAACACGTGAATTTCATGATATGAATGCAAATAGTATCATTGACTATACAAAGAGATATGACAAGAGTGAAGTTACAATATACTGTAGAAAATGTGACCCTGACTTTGCAGCCAATCAAGATCAATATACAGGGAATCCAGATGATTTACCGGCATTAGTGGTTCACGACAGTTACCTATACACCGAAGAAGAAGAATAAATCTAAAGTGAAGAATAAAGATATTGTTGCATATACATTTTCCATTTATTAATAAATAAATTCACATACATTTTTTATGCACTTTACTCTTAGGGCACGAAAATCAATATTATACAGGTCTGAGAGGATATTTTCCACTATAAAGTCGTTCAGACGTGGATTGTCTACATAAATGTTGAGAAACTGCGTGTAAGTATAGCCGAGACATCGGAACACAAAATATAGTAGTGCATGGAAGCCATAGCTTTTAGTCGTCAGATCCTGCACTCTCTTCTGATTTTGAATAATAGTTTTCCAACTGCTCTCAATATAGTTGCTGATTTGTGGTGTGTAGAATGTATAGGGTAGGCCAAGAGGATCAAAAAATTCAATCGTCTTCATTGATTGAATGATGCACAACCAGTGACCCGTCTGCACAGTCGACGGACTGCTATTAACAATAATTAGGGTATTGTTGTCACTTTGAATTTTTCCAAGAAAGTCCGAGGGCAGACAATAGTATTTGTACTGGGACATGTAGGGATCCATATTAAATACATTGATTATTTGACTGGTGTTCATGGTGCCAAGTCTAGTAGAACACTGCCTTCGGGATTGATTTACCAATAAGTTTCATATTGATTTAGCGAGATTAGTGCAATACTCTCAGCTAACGAGTTGGCAAATGTACACTCTAAACGCAAACTCCCCGTACGTACTATACTCATATCCTGGGTGTCAGACAAATCCAATACAATGATACCATGTGTTTTAGCAAACATTTCTTCGGTTATACCATTTTCGAATAGTTGGGAATCATGATCTAGGGTTTGTATGGTCAACTCAATGTTATAAAGGATTTATCAAAAGATAGATTGTAGAGTGGGATGCCGTTTACTTTGCAGACAAGAGATGAAAGCCCAAACATTTCAAATTTATGTGGGCATCCAGTCCACGATCCTTTTGCACTAGCGCTTTTTACAAATTCCGAAGCGAGTTTTGACGGAATTTCACCATTGATAAAGGATTAGTCGGTGAAGGTGCGTGACCCCATGGCAATATGAAGTTGATTGGTGATTGTATGAGGAACAAGTAGTTTAATACTATTTCCACTGGCTCTCAGTTTTTCCTCTGCCAAAGTAACAGAACTCATAACTTGTTTTTGCGTACATGTAGTATTGCCGAGGTGAGGGAGAGAATTACATCAGGATTGGCAGCAAGTTCTTTTCTCTGTATGAAATTGGATGGTGCAAGCGTCAATTTTATATCCACTTTAATATTGGGTGGTAGCCATTGGGGTATATTAAATATTTCATGATATATTTTTCCAACTAGATATAATTCACTAGTTGTAGCATTTTTAAGTGCATCTCTACTATCAGTATTAGTAATATACTCATATCCATTGGAGATGCCTCTTAATTCCTTGTATGACTTGGGTGTCATCAGCATGAATTGCATATAGCTTGTATAATTTGAGAGATTTTTGCTTGTGCTCACCATCGTCCCATTGATGTAGACACTGATTTGACGAAATAAATTATGTAATATACAATCTTCATAGGACGTGCCATCGACGAGAATTGGCAATGTACTGTTGAATTTTCGGATATTTGATCGTAAATTTATAAATGTCGAAGACGTATCCATAACGAAGTCTTCATTAGAATAAATTTGGAAGCGGATATTATCGGAGAGATGTGGTCGTGAGTAAGATTATTCCTAGTATCTGTGTTTTACACTCACATCAACATTTTCTGCATTGAATAGATTCAATGAGGAGGTGATTGAAGGTTGGGAATCCTTATGCGGTAAGTGTGACATCTTAGGAAAAGAAATCTAGTTTCGATCAAACAATTCTCTTCCTGGGGCTTCTTCTTCTACTGTTTACACTACGTGTCGACTTTTTTCCTTCTTTTCTTTGACAGGGGTAATGTATTTCGTTTCTGACCTGAGTAGAGACTGATGAGTGATGCATTGTTTTTCGACCTTTTTAAACCTTTTCTATTTTGTTTTAATCTTTCGCCAAGTGTTTCGTGCACTGGACCTAAGATTTTCCGAAGCACTTTTTTTTAAATCGTTGCCAGAGCTCCAATCGTATAGTGTAGATGATGCAGAATCTGTTGCACCCGGTACAATATATTTTCTAGCCATAGGTAGTGCAGAGCGAAACAGCTTAGCAAACCAACTGCCAAGACCACAGCCAGAAATTGATGAGAGACCTTTGTAATATTCCATTCCGTTGCCAAGTTGTCTTGGGCAATGAGTATTAACATAGCAGTCAATAACAGGACGAATGAAGATCACTTTTCTACTAGATATCTTGTTGTTGTTGAACGACGGGACGAAAATGGCATGTAATCACAGCCAAACCTTTTGATATTGCTAGGGGATCACCTATTTCTGTTCTTAGTGTTAACTGACAGAGTTCCAAATAGGAAGTTTTTACGGGAATATACTGAAGATGCTTCATTTTGTAGTGGTGAATATGTTCTTGATTGGTTTTTCGTTCAAGAACTCGTAGGAGGGGAACATTGCTATTGCCAACCCGGGATGATTCGACACATGAAGCGTAGAGAAATATACAAGTGTCTGAGACGAAACCAGATCGATAATCAGCAAAAATAAATTTATCTATGTCGTTAACAGTTGCAGCATTTCTACCATTGACCATATTCTGTTTAAAACCAAGAACATCTCTCAGATTATCATTGAGATGAATCATTTCAGTGTCGACAGGTGAGGTAATGTAAATCCTATCGTATTCCATTGAATAATTAAAATGGAATGAACCATTCCTACAATATGAGATTTTTCTATTGATTTTTGCACAAAATTCCATCATATTACCTTATTCTTTGTATTTCAGTGTGACATGAGGATATTCACTAGATTTAAGTACTTCAACCCATTCATTATCGGCAAAGAGTGACCAATCGAATGGTATATTTTTTATCTCATATTTACGATCCTTTCTCAGGATGTCATATGTATTTTTGAGAATACAGTCGACAAGAGCCACTTCATACTTTCCATCATCGAATTTGAGGGCGGGGGAGAGTTTCGTCCAAAAATCACTTGTTCTATTCAAAACATTGTAAAGAGGATCAGAAATATTGGACATGAAAGTCACATAGAAATCATTGGGAATTGTCAATATCTTCAACACCAATCCAAGAATCAAAATCAGAGTTGTGTCCTAGCCAACGAACAAACAACTGTCTCTTGCCCCTACGAGTATGACTCTTTAATATCTTTTCAATTTGATAAATTTCACTAGTGTTTCTAACTTTTTGTAGTCCATAATCATAAAAATCGCCGAGGATATTATCATATTTGGTGTCTCGCAGTCGATATGTGGTAGGTGTGGTGTCTAGTATTTTGAACACTTTAAAAAGTTCAGTGCTCCATAAATAATTCCCCTTTTCAAAAATATTGGTGGTTCTATTAATTCTAACAGTATCACCAACATTCAATTTCTTCTTTTTCTTCTTCTTCTCATTGCCATTGGAATATTGCTTTAGAAAAGCATCAAATGTATTTTCACTGCAATGAACTTCCAGAGGGCTTGAGTTGGACAATATTCGATGAGGTTGTTGGTTGTATAATTGCATGATTTTATCTAAATCATGAATAAAAGCAGGTGTGTTTTTCAGTGTACAATATCTTGATATTAATAGACGAATCGTTCTTATCAATCGTTCAGCCATTGCAGCCTTTATCGGGCTGTGACTATGATAAAGTGTTGTATTATATTTCAATAGAACCTTCTTTACATGAGGACTAACAAGTTTGCTACCGCGATCTGATTGAATTTTTCTATAGCAATCCAGTTCAAGAATACTTTCTAAAGCATGAGAAATTTCAACACCTCTCTTTGATTGCAATGGAATGGCATAGGCATAGCGACTAAATACAGTGATTGCCACTAGAATATATTTGTAGGGTGCATTGTGATGCCGTTGAACCACGTCTAAAATTAAAAGATCAGTTTGCTTTATATGCAGAGGGAAGAAGGCTTTAGTTTGCCGATATTGTTTGCCACGAAGCCTGTGATTCCGATGCAGTGTGTAACTCGATTCATTTTCTAGATACTCTTTTGTTTTTTTTAATGTGATGCCACCGTCTATGTCAGAGGCAACTTTAGAAAGCTTTGTGGGGGAACTTAGACTTCCCGCTTCACCAATATTTTCATAGACATGGTTCAGAACTTCAAGCATTTTGAACGCAAACACGTAGTGTAATGTCCACTCCCCTTTTGAACACTGGAGGGTGAATCAATGCGTCTTCGCTTTTGACTAGCCACAGGTGTTATAAAATCATCGCTGCTGCTGCTACTGCTAGTATTTTCCAATATTGAATCTTCTTCTTTTTTAAATGGTGGTGTTGGCGTTGTTGGAGGACTATATTCTCTTAGTTTCTAAAGGAATTTGCTTATTGCCAATAAGACTTTTGGGGAAGTTCTATGCATTTAGAAAGGTGTATAGATTATTGTCAAAAGATAAAAGTCCTTTACGATTCGTAACCATATCACTAATTAAATCGACTAGATTATAACTTTTTCCCCGAATTATAATTCGTTTCCCTGTGTTATCAACTAGAATTTGATGATCACCAGCACTTTCCAACACGAGATATGTTAATACTCTTTTACTCTGTTCTCGATAGATCACTGTTAATAGGTTTCCAATTGATATCACTATAGAATTCAATTCCTTTTCCTTTGATTGTACTGCTGCTGAATCTTGAGGAGATGTTTCCCGTTTAGAGGGATGTGTGACGGCGACGATGGCGGGTCTCTCACGATATGGTCCATGTTTGTCCACAAGTCGCAATGCATCATGAAGTAAAAATAGCTTTTTGTCATAGGCAATATTCACATCATTAATGAATTTGCTTAGATTATCTTCAAAATGTTCCACGGGCGAGAGGACAAGTTCAAATAGTGTCAATTTATAGGTTTTAGCCATGCTCTAGAGAAAGCTGTTTGCAAGTCCTGCAATTATTTGTAGTAAAAGTGTAAAAAAGCTACCGCCCGCTTGAAGGAGACGTTTTCTTTTAAAAATGTTTCCTTTGTTTTTGAAAGCGAAGGCACTTACATTTGAACGATGTTGCTTTGTCTGTTATCTACAACCATCTAGCAAATGTATTTTATCCTCAGTTAAATTTAAAAAAATTTACGATATTAGATTAATGAAAAAATATTCAACACCATGTTTGAGTATAGCTTTCCTGAGTGGAGGTGTTGAAGTACCTAAAACAGAAAATAAATGCCGTTGTTCGTGAAGCTTTTTCAGTGTCATAATGGAAACTAATAGCTTTTTCTACTGTTCACCGGAAGATATACAGTAATTTCTTTGTCGGAAATATTGGTGACTAGACGTAGATCCTCGGGTGTGCTCTGATTAAGATCTAGCAAAATGTAGCCAAAGGGCTTATTTGTCGCCTGAGTGTACGCTGACAGCAGAAATTTGGGAGCGCCGGGGTATATTTGCATATTGAGAGTTATTACCGAGCTAGAATCACGAACAACTCGGTAGATAATATAGATGGTGCAATTCAAAGCAAGGGTTCTCATACATTTATCGTTATGAAATAGATTTTGTACAACTAGGGCTATAGAAAAGTGCTTACGGTGAGAGCATACGGTGAACATTTGTACTATTTCTTGAGACAACTGTAAAATGGATTCAGCCAAATCATCAATAATCAGCAACGAGTTTGGTTCAATACTATTGAAAACATCAAGTCCCCGTATGAATTGTATTTGTCTAGATGTGGCAATAGCTTTTATTTGATCATAGGACTAATGCAAAATACTATAGAAATAATAAATTTTCTTTGGTTTTTCCAAAAACATTTTATTACAATTTTGAATTATTTTAGCTAAAAGTGTTGTTTTCTCAGACATTGATGGGCAGAAACGACCTGAATGGTTTTTTAAATTAATACATACTGCTGCTGCTGTTGAGAACAGTCAGACTACAGCTAACTGTAAACCATACTTGTCCAATGAATAAGTAGTAATTTTTCCATAGATCTATCTATTCAAGAACAACAAAAATAATATTTCATTCATTTATTCGACATAAAAACACTTTTCTGTTCAAGAAGAAGAACATTTATTGAACAAAAACACTTGTTCAACAAGAACAACATTTATTATAAAAAAAAACACTTCTTTTCAAGAAGAAGAACATTTATTGACAACAATATTTTTTATTTGTTCAACAATATTTATTATCAAAATACTTTTTGTTCAACAGGAACAACACACACTATATGTACAACAACAACACTAATTGTCATAAAAAAACACTTTTTGTCCAGAAAGAACACTATTTGTACAACATTACTATTTGTACAACACATAGAAAAAACACGAACACGAACATGAACATGAATAGCCCAGTTGAAAACTATGAATTTATACCCTCCTCCCTCCGGGCCGTAAGCCGGCCGCGGGCGGGTCCCCCATACCCCGGGAGAAAAACTGTATACAATAGTTGCCGTCACTGCTGCAGGTTAGAGCATTTAATTTATAAAAGGTTAGGTTGGGTTAGGTTGTACTGCATTTCAGTTATGAAAGGTTAGGTTTGAGCTAGGTTAATTTATCCAGACCAAGTTGACTGCGATAGTCTATGCATTCAACCCGGTCTGAAATACGGCAGTGGCCGTTGGGGAGTACATTTACACCATTCTCGAGCACAAAGACTTTGTCAGATATACATGACATTGCATTCTTTTCCACTCTTACAGTATAATTTCTGTACTGTAGAGAGCGAATTGCAAGCACTTGTGCTCTCGGCACTAGGCTACTCTCTACACAGTCTCTGTAAACACTCATGTTGAAATTGCTCTTTACAAAATGTGTAGGCAACCCTTTACACGCCTGCTTTACGTCCCTGTTATGAATTTCAACGCAATAAACTTTAGGACCCGGGAACACACCCTTGGATATGAAATCACTCCCCGTCTCTGATTTTAACATTAGTAGTTGGTTGGGGGCCTGACGTTTCACCAACTTGGGGTAAAGGGACTGATTTCAGTTAGTGAAATCCATCCGCGAGCTGATGTGTTCCCCTATTTTCTAAATCTCCCAATATATCCCCGGTTTTTAACGTTTAACAGCAGAGAATCTGTATTCCCATAGTAAACTTGAACCTCCCCCTCCCGTGGCCATTGCACCTTGCACACATAGTAAAAAAACGACAACATGAGCTTCTTGGAAATTTCAAGTACTGAACTACCTCCTGCTACATTCTTGTTCATTACCACATTTCTCTTTTTCCTGTGTAGAAGAACCATGCTTGTTTCTATGCTCGTGAACGATGTGAAATTGGGGTCAGCAATAATTCGTGCACACTCTTGAGGGTCAGTCACGACGTCGCAAAAAGATCTGTTCCGTACGCTTTCGCGCATTTTTCCAAACGCTGAATTTAGAATGAGTTTTGTACATTTCCTTCTCTACTTTAGTGTTTGCCCGAGAGCGTTTATCAACAAAGGTGTCGATAAACGTCTTTAAATAAGGTTTTTGACTGAATTGCAGGACCCTATGTATTTTAGTGATCTTGAAACCATTGTTCCCCATCCAGTGCAAAAGCACATGGTGAACAACGATATTATGTTTAGGGTCCAGGTCCGCAATCAGTTTTTGCTTAGAGGGGGTCCAGTGCATCCCCATATCCTCAACCAATGATCGATTGTAGGGACTCAGTGAGTCCTTGGTCACTGGTCGATTAATACAAGGGAAAACAAAATCATAGACTGAACTGTGAAGCGCTACGGTAGTTTATCCGTCGAATTCACAGAAACATCATTTTGGGCAATTGCCCTCGATCTTGTGGACGTTAGGGTCCTCACAAGGGTTTTGAGACTATTTATAGATCCCTTGCGGAAAAGAGTCTTCACAAATTGCCAAAGGATGCAATGAATTAATTTCCAAGAACACTGCCTTTGACTCTAAACCGTTGCTGTTTTGTCCGCTTGGATCGGTTATCAAAACACGATACCCCTGAAAAACATACCCACCTCGTATTAATCTTTCTACAAAAAGGTGTTGATCTACATCAGTTATCAAGCCTATTTCCTCCCTACTAATTTTTAAAATCAAGTCCATTACCAAATTTGGTGTGGAAAAATAATATCCTGTATCTAGTCCAAACTCTGAATAGATTTGATCTATGTTCTTGCAGACAATATCTAACAGAGTTAAAACGTCACTGGCCAAATACAGTCTACAATACTCCCACCCATTTTTACAATTCCCCTTAGCCCACACCTTCTTGGCAAATTCACATTCCTTGGCTGTGCATTCACTGTTGGTGAGTGAATTATAGAAAGCTTCAATTGGAGGTAGTTTTTCCTCGCTTAAGCGAGCGCCAGAACAGTAATAGTCGTACACCTTTACAGGTCAATAGGTCATACATTTCACTGTCTGGAAAGTGATCTTTAAGCAAAGGAAAACAATCAAAATTGTCGCTTTTCTTCACTTGAATCAATTGACTCAATGCCTTGGGGAAAAAACTAAAAGAATCTACAAACCTGATTTTATTCAGACACGTATGCCCGTTATTCACTACCTGCCATTTCAACTCGAGAAGCACCAGCTTCTCTGCTGATTTGGGGATGATGTCTTAGGTAAATTAATTATTTACCCATGGACCATCTACTCCCCCTCCCTGCTTATGCATGAGTCAAAGAGCCGGTAAAATAAATTTTAACTCATAATATGAAGTGTGAATGAAAACTGGAATAAAAAACTGTTGGCTACCGTTTATGTTACACGATTGATGCGCTACCCTTTTAAAATTACTACGCCAAGAGGATAGTTCCTGCCACCAGTGGTCATGATCTCTGACTTTCCCCTTCCCCCCTCTTTTCACTCTAGTCCCTTTCCCCTTAGCCCCCTCTTCAAACTCCCCCTTACAAACCCAGCATATTTTTTGATTTTTAACCACGAGACGATCCTCTGCAAACAATAACATAGGGTAATGTGTACTTCTCAAACGAGAAATAGCTCCATTAGCGGTGCCAATTAATTTAGTCAGTGCCTTGACCATGCACTCACCCACATCCAACATTTCGACTATTTCTAACAGCTGCATAGTGTTAGAACTGTCTCTTTGCGCGTGGGCGTAGGAGACTGCAATAGCTCGATGTTCTTTGATTCGATTTGGAAATCGAGGATCGTTCACTTCCACTAGCTTCGCTTCACAATCCAAAGAGATTTTATTACTTTGGAGGAGGGTATTTTGAAAATTTTTAAAGCGTAAAATGGCCCTATCCCCCAAAACTGTTTCCACTGACTGGTAGCCATGCCATCTACAATGCTTCATATGATTTTGTAACTTTAATTCTGTCCAAAGTCGAGACAGGCATGTCGGACAGTAGGAGCGTACCCCCCCCCCCCCCCTTTTACCCTCCCCCAGAACTCTACTGATGTCTGTTATTGGGTTGAAATGGCCAATTGCATTGGGTTCGCTAGGCGGTGTGTACAACAACCAAAACCAGTGCTTCAGCAATTCAATCGACTTTCTCCTTACTGGGAAAACCACCTCCTTCTTTTTAGAACGAACCACATCCTCAAATTCGGTTTCATATTGAGCCACAGCAACGCCGATATTTAAATGGGCATGGACCCTTTCAAAAATATCAATGGACCTGAGCGGTACTGGGTATTTTCCCTCTAAACAAGAAAAATCTACAATGGGAAAATCGGACCCCTCCTTTCCATGCACAGCTCAATATTCTAAATTTTTCTTTGTGGCTTCATCTCCTAGAGGTCAGAAGGCTGAAAAGAGGAAAGCGTACATGAAACCTTTTTGACCTGTTTTAAAACAGATTCGCTGAACGCCTTGACAACCCTCTAAATCTGGATTATATTTTAAAACTATAGCCCACGGCCCACCTGCCCCCCTCTTAAAATAAAATCTTTTATTAATTTACAAATATTAACACTTCAGTTTCCAACAGATAGAACAAAAGACCCACTACCATTTTCACTATAATTCTCGAGATGGGTAATAATGTGGCCTATCCAATCCATAAAAACACCCTCAAAAATTTTATAAATGCGAATAGACCATTCGCATCTCGGTGTGTACATAATGATGATAAACCTGGCTTTTACCTTCATTAAAATAAAACACCTTTAAAACAATTGAAACCTTAATTGAATCCCTATCCCCCACAACTGAATCTGGTTTCTAATAGTGCACGTATTCTATCTACATATTCATGGACAATTTCTATAGGGTCAAATACAAAAATTACCCCCCAAAAGCGAATTAAAAGGGTTCCCAAAAGTTGCACTGTAAACAACTATTGTATTTAAAATTGAGTTTGAGAGCTGAAAGTCCGGAAATGTTATAAATTGAGTATTGTCATCCTCCCCCTCCCCTCCTGTATATTATCACCACCCCCTCCCCCACATTGATCAATAATACCGTTGTTCGAATCCACTTCATTAATTTGATGTGGAAGCATGTAATCAGTGGCGGAGGGTTCCCTGTTAATTCCCGGGTAAAATCCTCTAAAAGCTGTAAGGTTTTTGGACTCAGCAAAGGTAAGTCCCCCTGCTCAACTGCGCTATAATCAACATTTAAAAAATCAGTTAAAAAATCGTCAATATTGTCTGGTATTTCCAGTGAATTACCATTCCATGGTGAATTGTAGGAGAGCTCCAGAGGCGTGTCTTCTCCTTCTCCAATTGATGAGGATGATGATGGTGAATAAGGTACCAATACAACCTATAAAAGAAAATAGCTTATTTTCAAAGTGTCTAAATCACCCCATTTTTTAAATTGGATTATTATTTATATGTACTTAGTATGCACACAGTAACATTTGGTTCCCTACTCTATATATTCTGAAAGTTCCCACTTAATATAATCTAAAAGATGACATAGTATCTTTTGATTTTGTTCAAACACTCCCTCAAAAAATTTTTCGTATTAATACTATTTATCTGATTTGAAAAAAAACTGGGGTCTTTAATTGGTAGCCTATCCCTTTCAGGCCATATACAACTCTTTCCGATAGAAAATTGTTTTTATAATATTTGTAGAAGCAAGATCAAGCATTAGTTAATAAAGCAGTTTATAACGCAAAGATTTTGCTATTTACTACGGGAAATTATGTCCGGGATATAGTGCCTTTTTTGGCTTCACTAACAGAATTCAGCTGGCTGAATGTTTGCAATAATTGACCTGATTCAGAAGGGAGAACGATATATTTCTTTTTGGGGAGAAAAAATATCTCTCACACGCTTTTACTGTGTTGAAAAGAATTGCCTAAAAAAATTAAAAAAGGGCTTACTTCTAAGTCCCTTAAAACTCGGGGGAAAACTATAAAATTCTAGTGAAAAATAGCATTATTAGTTTCAAATGGCGTGATAAAAGGCTCTCTAACATTAAACTAGAAATTAGCTAAAAATATTATAATGAGGTTAAAAAGATAGCGAAGATGCCTGTAGTAGGCATAGAAAATAAGGTGATAGAAAAAAATGGTTTCTTTGACAAGCAAAAAAATTACATTATATTTAGGTATATCTGAGGGGCGGGAGCAGTGAAATTTAAAACACAGGGTGTGGGGTGGGGGGGGATTATAGCGAAAATAACATTTTAATGTCTTCGACAAGCTTGTATTAGGTTGAAAAATAGGTTTGTTTAGATATTTCTGTAGCTTGGTCCTGAATAATAGAAAAAGTGAAAAGACAAAATTAAAGAGTAAAAGGCTCTCTAACAGCTAAAGAATAGCTTATTTGATTGAAAAAAATTTACTCACGTCTTCAAACTGATCAACCGGGTAATGCCCAAGCTGGAGGCTTGGGCATTACACGATAGGGGGCCATTTGTTGGTCTATGAGTTGCCTGGAGGAGCCAACCCTTCTATAATGCATGGAAGGCTTAGCACGTGACGGAGACAGCTGTGGAGAGTACACTGACAATTGACGGGGAGCTGATAGCTCAGATATTGCATGAGGAAGAGCCGATGTTTGGCCTATGGCTTTTCTTGAAGGTCCAGGCATTGCAGATTGCACGGAAAGCCCTGCTGTATGACTGGGGTTCAAATGGATCATATCATGTCCATCACGATCTTTCTCAGCCGGGCCAGCGATATACCGGGCTCGTGCAGCCGAGGCTGTAACTTGCCGAGGCAGCATTTAGGCTTGATGACGAGGGGCTTGCATAGATGTGGTGTCGATGTCGCTGGCTTTTACAGTGGGGTTCTCCATCCTTGTGGCGCATTATCTTTTCGGTATTGACCAGACTGCATAGGGGCTGGCAGTGATGGGGCTGCCTCACCCTCTCTTGCTCTCTTTGATGGAGGAGGTGCGCATTCTTCATAATTGGCCTTAAAAAAGAAGGAAAATTTAGTATCGAAAAATTATCCCCTTTTTACAGAAGAAAAATCAGTACCCCCTGCCCCTAACCAGAACTTATTGTTAAACATAATTTTGTCTAGAAAGTATTTATCTCCCTTTTCAGTAAAGCAAAAAGTTAAAATTTGCGAGAAATATACTAGGCTTAGAAATCAAACGTTTTGATTACACAACTTGTGAAAAAATAAAACTTGACAATCAGTAGTCTGTAGCCTTAGGATAGAAATAAACATTCTTATTTATACCATTTAGAAAAAATTTATATTATTTTCCTGTCTATAGGCTTAAAATAGCAAAAAAAGCTTGTTAACATACATCTTATAGGTCTAAAATTTGCGATCATAGGTTAAACTCCTATTCAATTTACGCATAATATAGTCATACCCCTCACACCTAACCACAGTGTTGCGTGTCGGAATGAGCACATTAGTTTTCATGTCAAAGGGATGTACATGTCTGCACGAAGAATCCCCCCTCCCCTTACTTTTCACGCGAAGAAACAGTTTGTTTTCTTCTTACAACGAAGCTGTTAGAATCAAACATTGCCCCTTCCCCACTTCCCCCCTTTTACATAATGTCCTAAAAATATTTGTTAGGCCTTAATTTTGGAAATAACTCGTTTCCCTCTCCAATACAACATAGAATTTTGCAAAGCCTGTAGTCTTACAAAACTTAATCAATAGCAATCTCTTTCTGCGTGAAACGGTTTTTTAATTTGACGGAAAAAGTATCTTTTCAATGAAACCAGTGTAATGCAAATCCATGTATATTTAGCAAACCGGATGTACTTTAAAGGGTTCAATAATTAGACCTGTTTAAATCTTTGCGGGAAATCTGTAAGTCAAGCCGTAGCGGTGAAATCAGTATATTAATAACTAAGGGATGACTGAAAGTTGACAATCACTTTTAGGTAAGATATAGAATTTATCAAAAACAGAATTAAAGTCGTAAATAGGGGGGGATGGGGGAGGTTTATATGGTAAAAAAGAGTGTATTTTACGCTTTCTATCGATTATAAACATAATATAGCGGAGTTTGTATTGTGAGGGGGGGGGGTATCCCCTGAATTTGAATTTACTGGAGTGGGACTATGTAAAAAGATTTTGTTTGGAAATAAAATAAGAAAATTTACTTAACAGAACTCACATTATAAATCGATGTAGCCAGAGTTTCCAAATCAATAATATCAGATGTATTCTCCATGGTGTCTTAAAACACTATGATAATTTAACCACAACGCATGTCAGTTATATAAAAAATCTCAAGGGCGAATTGTGATGTAATGGGAAACCTTACATAACTTCCCTGATTGGCTTAGAAAAAGACACGTGATGATGTTTCCCGTTAGACTCGATCAATAATTCACCGTCTTTGCTTATGTAATCAATTACTCAGAAATCCACTTCCCCCCGAGTCGATCAATACATTGTCCCCTTAGTGCGCATATGCAAACTTCTTCCCCGGAGTCATTACACCTAGAAAGAACAAATAAATCGACCTTGACCCCATTAGACTCGATCGATAATTCTTGAATAAATTATGTTAGCTTGGCGTAAGACTCAATTGTAGATGGCAGCACGGTGTACTCGTATTAATTATTGATAGCCCCCTACTAAGGAGTATTATACCCCGTAGTCCTCAGGGCAAGGGTTGTAAATTATGCCCTGGGGGAATATAAGCCTTTTTTAGAAGAGGGTGGTTGTATGAACTTCGGAGAGGGCTCATAGCATTGGAAATCCGAAGTTCTAGTGCTCTTTTTAAGAGTCAAATCCGAAGGCAGCTACCCCCCCCCCCCAACACACACATATATTTTCCCGAAATTAACCCAACCGAAATTTTGAGATAGCCATTTTATTTAAAATAGTCCAAAGACTATTTTACAAGGCTTTTGGGGCTGAAACAAATATTTAAGGTTTTTCTCGAAAGGATATTGTTAAAAACTTTAGAGGATGATGTTTGCTTGTCTCTATGTCAGTCGTTGTGTGATTTTGTGTCTGACTCTGTGTGCTTTTAATTATTATTGCCTCTCTCTCACTGTGCCTGTGTGACTGAGTGGATGTTTGCTTGTCTCTATATCTGTCTTTTTTCTTATTTTGTGTCTGACTCTGTACGTTTGTAAGTATTTTTACTTCTCTCTCTCTCTTTTCATCTCTCTCTCTCTCTCTCTCTCTCTCTCTCTCTCTCTCTCTCTCTCTCTCTCTATCTCTCTCTCTCTCTCTCTCTCTATCTGTTTGCCTGTGTGTCTGAGCGGATATTTGCATATCTCTGTGTCTGTCATTATGTCATTTTGTGCCTGACTCTGTACGTTTGTGGGTATTTTTGACTCTCTCTCTCTGTGCTTGTGTGTCTGTGTGGATGTTTACTTGTCTCTATGTTAGTCTTTGTGTCGTATCGTCTCTGACTCTGTATTTTTTTAGATATTTTCGCCTCTCTCTCTCTTTGTGGCTGTGTGTCTGAACAAATATTTGCTTCTCTCTATGTCTGTGTTTTTGTGATTATGTGTCTGACTCTGTGTGCTTGTAGGTATTTTTTGCCTTCTCTCTCTCTCTCTATGCCTAGGTGTTTGAGCAGATGTTAGGTTGTCTCTGTGTCTTTTTATGTGTCATTTTGTATCTTATCCTGTGCGTTTGTAGGTATTTTTGGCTATCTCTTTGTATCTGACTCTGTGTGTTTGTAGGTATTTTTGGCTATGTCTATGTGCCTATGTGTCTGAGCGGATGTTTGATTCTCTCTGTGTCTGTCTTTGTGTGATTTTGTGTCTGACTCTGTGCATTTTTAGGTATTTTCGCCTAACTCTCTCTCTGTGCCTGTTTGTGTCAGTGCATGTTTGCTTCACTGTGTCTGTCTTTGTGTGATTTTATGTCTGGCTCTCTGTGTGTTTCTAGGTATTTTTGCCTCTCTCTCTGTGTCCCACTGTGTCTGAGTGGATGTTTTAATTGTCTCTATGTCGGCCTTTGTGTTATTTTATATCTGACTATGCGCGTTTGTAGGTATTTTTATCTCTCTCTATCTCTCTGTCTCTCTATCTCTCTCTCTCTCTCTATCTCTGTCTGTCTATATCTCTCTCTA